>NC_056583.1:2275480-2575480 GCF_018340385.1 Cyprinus carpio
CATAAGATATATACCGCTATTTTACATTTAGCTCATAGAACCGAATATAATGAGCATGATCATCTAATGATATATATCTGAATATTGTGCAACCTCTAACCATAAAAAAATACACTAAAATCAAGAAAAGACTTTTCCTACAGTGTAAATTATACAATTGCAACACAAACCCAAAACAAACTTCCATACCGGACATTTGAAGGGTCGTTCTGAAGAATGGACCTGTCGGACATGACTGTTGAGATGATCAGGCCTGAGAGAGTGAGTGAGAAACATGTCAATCACAGTCAAATGGTTTAGTAGTGTGCATACGTATTGTAGACAATGTCAGTGTGTTGAGATCTGAGGTCTGTACCGTGAGAAAGCTTTAGCACAGTGCTGGCACACGTAGGGTTTCTCCACGCCTCCCTGGTGCGATCTGACGTGATGGCTCATGCGGTCCTTCCTCTTGAAGCGCTGCTGGCAGATCGGGCAGGAAAATGGCTTCTCGTCCGAGTGGGACAGCCTGTGTCTGTTCAGGTGGTACACATCCCTGAAGGCTTTCCCACAGGTCTCACATGCGTGGTTTTTACGCACAGGGTTGGGGTTCTGGTTTACCTGCCTCTGAAAGGAGAAGCAGGGAAATTAGAAGATATTTAAGTCTGAAGAATGTCCCGAAGCTTGGTTTATACTTCCACGAGTGCAAAGGTGAGTGCACAGAAGTGACGTCATCATTTTGCATGGCCTGCACACCTGTGTGATTCTGGAAGTGTGCACACACAGTAATGCAATCCTGTTGCTTAGCTGTACTACTGATGCAAAAAATTGCAGGAAAAATGTTTTTGTTTTTTAATAAAAAGTAATCCTCATTTACCTTTCGTATGTTCAAACAACTGAAGCTTCATTATTTTATTAATTAACAACCAAGTTGCTTGTACAGTTCTTTCTTTAGTACTTTTTCAGGGGCATTTTTAGCTTTATAAGGAGATATTTTCATAATATATTTTATAATTATCATATAAATAACAACATGCATTTTATTATGCAAAATACTAATGTAGTCCATTCATTTAAATAAATTCTCTATTTGAGTAATTAGGATGTAATTAAGTAGTAATTAAACAGTAATTAGGAGTAATTAGATAAACAATCAATGCAGTTTTATGTGATAATATGCATTACAAGGACTAAAATAAATATATCAAATAAAAAAAGAGGTGTAAATTATTGCTCATTTTATATTTTGCTGCTATTTTTGTTTTACTAGGTAATGGTAAAGTCTGACAACCAATTTCTTCTCTCTACTGCTTCTCGCTGATTCAGCTGATATCTTCTCTGCTCTCCATATTCACACTTTTTAATAGAATTATATATATATATATATATATATATATATATATATATATATATATATATATATATATATATATATATATATATATATATATATATATATATATATGTATATATATATATATATATGTGTGTGTGTGTGTGTGTGTGTGTGTGTGCACAAAAATCTCCAATAAGACCCTTAACAGACAAATATTTGCATGCAATATCTAGCATATAAAATATTTTAAAATAAAGCAAAACTAGAAACATACAGAAATGTTCTGAGATCTCCATTACTTTTAGGTCTTTACTTATTAAATGACATTTCTGTTTTCCCTGAACATGGGTACCTTTAGAACACACTGTAAGAGTGTAAACCGAAAGTACAACCATGGCTTGCAGAACAACAGATGTCAACAAATCATTAATTGTATGTTAAATTGGTTGTACCATCATTTGTGATTCACTGTATGCCACATGAAGCAGATTCTGAAAACACACACACACACGGATGCCCACCTGTACAGGCTCCCCTGTTGCCATGACAACAGCAGCCGGAGGAGGGAGGGCGGTCACAGTGGAAGCCACGCTCTCCATGGCAACATTGTTTCCATCTTGAGTGGCCAGGACTTGTGTGTGGGGAGCGGGCAGAACAGCAAGAGTGGACAGCGTTTGGGTTTGCTGTTGGGGTATGGAGAGGTGAAGGAGAGAGAGGGGCACTGTTTGTCTTTCCGCACTCTCTTTGGCCATGGCCTCTTGGCTCTGGGACCCCCCCTTCATGCGGATACCGGTGTGGACGGACTGATGACGCCGCAGGTTGTAGCTGTTTTTGAACTGCTTGCTGCAAATTGAGCAGATATGAGCTGCGCGGGCCGGTCTGGACACTGGCTTCACTGATGGGATGAACAGACAAAACTGAGAGTTACTAAATATCAATAAGAGGATTAAGGTACGGTCGGTCACATTAGAAATTACAGTGACCAACTTGAACTCATTGTGAAATCTGCATGGGGAATTTTTTCACCCTTGCGCAATTCCCAATCACATGGGTTCCAGATTTCGCCCATGAAAATTTGCCGGAGAACAATAAATGTGACCGCATTTTTACAAACTTCTGACTTTCCAAGAATTTTTGCAAAACTTAACAGGCATAAAGTTTAGGGTCTATTACAGTGTCACTTTCAAACCAAGATCAAAGTTGCAAATTCAAGAGAACCCATTGAGAAATCTTTAACACTCATGTGAAATTTATGTGAAACACTCTTTACAGACACACTATGACATTCCAAGAATTTCTGCAACATTTTGTCTATTGCCAATAGTAAAGCAAGTCACTTTGAAACCAAACAGCTTTATGTAGATCACTGCAGCAAATTCGAGTGACCAACTTGAACCTGCTGCAAAATCTGCAATGCGAAAATCCAGATCGAGTGGATTCTCTACAAAAATGGGTAGATTTCGTCTGCAAAAGTTCGCCAAACAACGGTAAATTTGACTGCACCATTAGATTCTTTTTCACCTATGACTTCGCAAGAATTTTAGGGAAATTTTGCCGGCAAAAAAGATCCATCCAAAGGGAAATCTTTCGCTCTCACTAGGGCTGGGAATATTAATATGTGTATTTTGAATATAGAAATGATTTATATTTGATTATGAGATTTTCCGAATGCATCGCGATTCTTTCTTGAATCGATTCTGAGCACAGTTTTGAACATCAGATGACACTCCATGCTTTAGAAACAACCGTACTCTGCTCGTTTCCAAATCCTTACACACACCTGAACCTAAAATAATCATTCATAAAATTCGAAAAGGTTGAAGCGAATTACAAAGTTGTCCACAGTGGGCTGTTTACATTAATCTCGCGTCATAAAAGCATTCTAAGCTGAGGTTAAATTATATGATATGCCGAACGCACAAGCGCTCTTTAGCCCTCTTCTTCATGAGCACTTGAGTGTGCGGATAAAAACTAGATTAGAGCGCCATCTGCTGTTAAAATCTAAGATCAGAATCGATTCCAGAGGAATCGCGATGCATTCTGAAAATCTAAGAATCGATCCACGAATTGATTCTGCATCGATTTATCGTCCCAGCCCTAGCTCTCACATGAAATTCTTGCACAGATTCCTGCTGAAATGACTCGACTTCACCCGCGAAAATTCACCAAACCTAGGGGTGGGCGATATCTCGATATTTAAAATATATCGAGATATTTTTTAAACACGATATGGATTTTGACATATCGTATATATCGATATATTGTTTATATTTAATTCTGATTCTGCCACTTTGCTTGTTTTTCTTCTCTGTGCTGTGCTCGCCCCCGCCTCCTTGATTTTGTTCCCCCTCCCCCCTCGCGTTGAACATGGCGTCGTCCGCAACCAGACCTGAGGCTGCAGAACTAGTATAAAAAAAAGGACAACTGGCTCCATTATATGGAAATACCTCGGTTTTAAGGCGTCGGGCGAACAGCAGGCAGATGTCTACTGTAGGGCCCTATGATTTCCACGATGCAGAAAACGTGGACGGAATCGCGGAATCCAGTCATAAAAACGGAATGTACAGTTTAAGGTGGAATGTCACGGAATTTGTCAAATTTTAAATGAATTAATCAAAAGTAGGTCATTGCACTCACATCAAATCGCGATATGGACTAATATCTGTAAATATTAAGCTGGAAAAGTCTATTTAAATATGAATCCTTTATGTTCTGCGTGTCTCTGTTAATGAATGGCGCAGAAGCGCTTCTTCGTTTTATTACACATGTGATGCTCGCGGTGATTTCAGAGTCTGTCTTCTCACTAAATCAGGATGTGAACACATGAACAACAAATCCAGAACTGCTCTGAGAGTCACTTCATGAGCATCTGAACATTTGATTTCAGTAAAACTAGCGTCATATCACATCATAGACTGTAGTATCACATACACAGAACTGTAACGGTAAACCCGTCAAAATAAAAGTTTTTGCCAGAAATCTATTACTAGCCTATTGTTCAGCAGAATGTACATAGCCTACTACTACTAATATTAAAATGAAACAAACATTATTTAAGGAATAATCACACAACATTTCTTCCATGTGTTATTTTTAATAGTAAATCCCCTCTGTTTACCAAAAAATAAAGTTTGCTTAATTTTCAATAATTAAAAGATAAATTAAATGAATGTTATATGCCTTCATTTGATAACCAGAAAAATGTGAATACACTGAATTTCAGAGGGGAAAAAACATTTCACATCAGGCTATTTTAAGAAAAAAAATGTAACAAATTAAGTTGTTTTTATGCATTTATATAAGTGAAAGTGACGTGACATTCAGCCAAGTATGGTGACCCATATTCAGAATTCGTGCTCTGCATTTAACCCATCCGAAGTGCACACACACAGAGCAGTGAACACACACACACACTGTGAACACACACCCGGAGCAGTGGGCAGCCATTTTTATGCTGCGGCGCCCGGGGAGCAGTTGGGGGGTTCGATGCCTTGCTCAAGGGCACCTAAGTCATGGTATTGAAGGTGGAGAGAGAACTGTACATGCACTCCCCCCACCCACAATTCCTGCCGGCCCGAGACTCGAACTCACAACCCTTCGATTGGGAGTCCGACTCTCTAACCATTAGGCCACGACTTCCCCAAGTCGTTTAATAATGTGTTTAAGCAAATAATTACACTTGCTTAAACACAGAATTAGGTAACAATAAAACATATGGTGAAGAAAAAAATAAAACATTTCATAGGGCCCTAAACATGTAATATTTGGCATATTTGTTTTTACAGTAGTTTTTGGGGGGTTATTTTTCCTGTAAAGATATCGAGATATACAGTACAGACCAAAAGTTTGGAAACATTACTATTTTTAATGTTTTTGAAAGAAGTCTCTTCTGCTCATCAAGCCTGCATTTATTTGATCAAAAATACAGAAAAAACAGTAATATTGTGAAATATTATTACAACTTAAAATAATAGTTTTCTATTTGAATATACTTTAAAAAAATAATTTATTCCTGTGATGCAAAGCTGAATTTTCAGCATCATTACTCCAGCCTTCAGTGTCACATGTAACATCCAGTCTATCACATGATCATTTAGAAATCATTCTAATATTCTGATTTATTATGAGTGTTGGAAACAGTTCTGCTGTCTAATATATTTGATGAATAAAAGGTTAAAAAGAACTGCATTTATTAAAAAAAAATTAAAAAATTCTAATAATATATATTCTAATAATATATTTTCTTTACTATCACTTTTTATCAATTTAACACATCCTTGCTGAATAAAAGTATTGATTTTATTTAAAAAAAAAAGAAAGAAAAAACTTACTGACCCCAAATTACTGACCAGTAGTGTATATTGATATTACAAAATATTTATATTTTAAAAACATAGCTTCTTTTTTTATTTTTATTTTTTTTTACTTTTTATTCATCAAAGTATCCTAAAAAAGTATCACATGTTCTGAAAAAATATTAAGCATTAGAACTGTTTCCAACTTTGATAATGAATCATCATATTAGAATGATTTCTAAAGGATCATGTGATAATGATCCTAAAAATTCAGCTTTGCATCACAGAAATAAATGATAATTTAAAGTATAATAAATTTAAAAACAATTATTTTAAATTGTAATAATATATCACAATATTATTATTTTTTTCTGTATTTTTGATCAAATAAATGCAGGCTTGATGAGCAGAAGAAACTTCTTTCAAAAACATTAAAAATAGTAATGTTTCCAAACTTTTGGTCTGTACTGTATATCGTATATCGAGATATATTTTTTGCTCCATATCGCCCAGCCCTAACCAAACCCGTTGCGAAATCCACGTGGACTTTCGGTGTAATTCTGCGGTTTATTGTCAATAGAACAGGGAATTCCATTTCAAGCTAGTTTTCAAACTAATTTCAGTCGAATTCAAGTGACCAACTTGAACCCGTTGCAAAATCCTTCACGCTCACGCAAACGGTGCAGACTCTTATTAAAAACACTAGCTGAAAATTCACCAAACAATGATAAACGTGACAACACCTGTCCTGTCCAGACACACCTTTTGACTCACTGCTTTCCAGGAAATATTAGTATGTTCCTGATTAATCGGATTTTTAGATTTTAGATTCTCTATACAAATTTCCATTTCAGAAAAAGCCCAATTTCCCCATATTTCGAGGTTTTTCATGACCGTGTCCCCATTTCTTGAGGTAAGGCCTTAAAAAGAGTCATAACGAAGTATGACTGACCTCCGCCTGAAGATAACATGCATATATTCAAGCAGCACTGCTTGCACTGCTCTATGTGATCACAGAGGAGCACTGAGCAACCACAGAAAACCTCCAACCCCTCCCAGCCAGCTTCCTCACTCCTCTCCAAACCTCCCTCCCTTCCTTCCCCTTCCCTCCCTCTCACCCACCAGGTACAGGGTCTTCATTCAGAGCAGCAGTGTCCACTGTCGATGGAGGCGGAGCTATGTGCTCGGTGGGCGGGGCTTGAGGAGAGGTCGTGTGGACAGGCAGAAGCTCTGATTGGAGGGTCCCCTCCACTTGATTCTGGGAAGGTGTGGTCTGGGAAAGAACAATCACAAAGTACTAAGTTTGAATTCAAACTTTACCAGTGTAGGTATACCTGGAGTGCATTTAATGTACTAACGCATATGTTTCATAACAACACGAATTGCACATCAATGTCTACACACACACACGAACAAAACCATGTTCAGTCTCACCTGGAAGAGAAAATTGCTCCACGCGGCATCCATTTTGTTCCACAGCGATGAATATTATAATCAACTACACGATCTTTAAGATTAATAACGCACCATTGACATGCTTTAAATCTTCTGCGGTTTGCAAATAGTGTATCGTTGTTTTTAAACTCTTCTCTCAATCACTTATTTAATGCACCTCTCAGATTAGCAGGCAAAAATGCACACTATTTAGTGTTTACTTTGCTCCTATCCAACTTTAACCGAGACATCACAACAACGTGCTATTTATTCATTGGCATTTGCATGACTTTAAATATCGAAAGCAATCATGTAATTTCTACACTCTTACACCATGCATTATAAAACAGGAGTTGACGCATAAAGACGTTAAAATAGCGGTTAGACGTAATGCGCATCTGAAACAGTCAAACTTAAAGGTTGTTATGGATAAATCAGTGTTTTTTCCTCGATCCCCCCCGACAGGCCAATCGGGTGTTTGTCGAAGCCTCGCTGTCGGTTTCAAGCCGTGACCCGGACGAATAACACTCGAGCCCGGCCGCAGCCCGCCGCTCCACCTCGGCGCTTCGATTCACAGGATGTCATCTTTCTTTTTTTATCGCGCGCTCTCTCTCTCTCTCCCTCCCTTCCCTGTCTCTTTCTTCCTTTTCTTTTTTAATTCCTCTTTCTTCTACCCCCTCCTCTCCTTTTCCTCTCTCCGCTATGTCCCAGTTGTTCTTAAAGGGATGGCTCTCTCCTCCTATTTCCGTCGCTTTCCTCCTTCCTCTCAGAAGATGAGCCGACAGAAAAACAGCGACAGCGTCCGGCACTAGTGCTGACGTCACGTGACCACAGTCTGCTGCTCGAGACAACGACGTTCATTCATATACAAACATCTCGGAAAGACGCAATATCTTAATATCTGGATGCAGTATTTTCATTGTTGTTGTTTTTTTTAATAGCATTAGTAAATCCAATGTGCGTTTTAATACACTGTTCCTTGCCGAATTTCATGTTACAATAGTCCAAATGTGTAGTAATAACATAAAATATATATATAAAAAAACTTGTAATAACTTACAAATGTATAGCTAATCGTGTGCTTTCTATTAATTTGTTTTTCACTGAATTTACAGAATGTAATTACAAACAAACAATAATAATTAAAAAAAAAAAAAAAAAGATAGGCTGTGACGCTCCGAATTAATCTGTACGATATCTTTGACCATTTATATAAAAATATTTTGGAAAGACGTTCTCTCAGTATTTGGATGCAGCATTTTCATTGTCGGTTAATATATATATATAGAAAGAGAGAGATTTTTTTTAAATGATTTATTTTTTCCAAATCAAGAGAATGCGCGTATTAATACTGTTCCTTGTCGAATTTTAAAATGTGTAATCAGTAACATATATTTATTGTAGGCTATCTGAAAATAAAATCAATATAAAAAACGTATAAAAAACTTCTAACTTCTAACTTACAACTGTATAACTTATAATAAGCTTGTTTTATATTGATATTTCAATTAATTTAGCTACAGAATGTAGCCCTGATTCACAAACAAACAATTACAGACCCAACGAGAATATGCGTATTGATACACTTTCATATGCGAAAGAGCAAAATTTGTATATATTTACTTTACGTCTGTTTGAACGTCCAAAAAACTTAAAATAAAACTGTTAAAAGTTAAGACGAGCATGTGCTTTATTTATATCGATTTTTCCTGAACGTACATGATTTAATTCAGTTTTCATTTATAACACTGTACTCTGTTTCAGTCTCTTTGCAATAAATAAATAAATAAACAACAGACTACAGAGAAACTAAACACGCTTTAGCGGCTCTTAAAGGGCACGTCGCAGTGACGCATAGAGGATTTTACACGGATTTGTCATTGATGCCAGATAACAATGTCAGATATAGTGACGATTACGTGTTAATGAACTCAAAGCAGTTTAGGCATGATTCCACAAATAAATTCACAAAGACAACACGAGACAAATCCACGGTGATATCAATTTATTGTCATTTAAATTGCTTCGCGTTTATTTATTTTTTTCCACGTTTTCTCCCTCCAAACCACAAACGGTTTGATTTCAGTAATTAATAGATGTCCTGAAAACGTCCTCTCAGCAAAACCTCCCCCCCTTTTGACCCAAGTCAACATATACACACACAGAGAGTCCGTCCATCTCAACACCTCACTCCAGACAGACCAGGAGAGCCTCCTTTACCACCATGGATCCGATGGGTTTAACCTGCCCGTGGACTTGCTTTTGCAATATTAGCTCTAACATTCAACATTATAATGGGATCACTGTCCAAATATCATGAAGTAACATCACACCATATCTCACAAACAAGTCAGTCCATCCAATGGTACAATCTCATTGGCCCTCCGAACACTATATCCGACATCCTCGATACATTAGAAGTTCTGCATGCACTGTTTTACTTTAAACCAAGCATAGAGTAGTAGGTTATACAGAGAGAGAGATCAGAGCTGGTGTTTCTCGCTTGATTTCGGAGTTCATTCAGTTCCTCTTGGTTCTTCTTGGATATCTCTGAATGTGTCTGTGAGAAATCAGCCTTGGCAATGCACAGCTGAGAATCTGTTGAAATGCTTTCTTTATTGTCAAGCACACTTTGAAGCATCCCATCCGTCCCAAGATCAGAGAACACTCCAACACAGATACATATGTAACCTCTCATTGCTCAAAATAATAAACCATTCAGTTCTCCCAACAAGATTAGTGATTGTAACCCTTTGTAATTAAATCAAATCTGTTTTTAGTGTCTAAGGATTGAGTTAAACGATGCTTATCTGAGCGAATAAGCCATTAAATCTTACTTTTTGGTGTGTTTGTGTACAAAAGTTGCCAATATTACCAGAGCGCGTCCCATTCAGACAATGCACACAAACGGACTAATAACAATTATTAATACTCATGTATTAATAATCATAACGCACACTAGGCCCGACAATTTTCTTGCTTTTAAAAACGCTCACGTCCTTTACAACCACACGCTTGGAAAATTATTGAAAAATGTTGTCGTGATGACATCAAACATGGTTTCGTGATGCATGCCGTCCAGTCCAGATCCAGTTTCTACAATTAAATGTTAGGTCTATTCTGCTCACATTATCAAAAATGTTGATAGTCATAATTGCTATAGAAAACTGTGGACACAATGCTTCAACACTTTTAGATACTATATGTTAATATTAATATTTATATATATACACACACACACAATAAAAGATCCAATTGGTGGGAGATTGACTCTAAAAGTCTATGGTTGCATCCGAAATCGCATTTTGAATAAGTAACTACTTCATGACCGTTAATAAAAAGTATATTTTTATACTTCTTCTATATAGTATGATGTGGTACATTTGTCATGTTGGCACCTTCCAGTATCAGTTGTGCCACCATTCATAAATCCTCTCCCAGGCCTCATGGGATAGTAAAGCGTCCATTAGATGCACAGAATCATGAACACTGTGATTTCGGACATACAAATCTTTTCGCCTGCTATGTTCCAGGGATATATGCGATTTCGGATGCAGCCAATGATTTGTAAAGGCAGCCTTAAGGCCAGTACACAATGAGAACGATAATTATAAGTATAGCTCTATTAGCGTCCACACCAGCAGACGATAACGTTCTGTTTATTATAAGCTTGTGCTGCAATTTTGTCGTCTGCCACTTTAAATGCTCGCAGGATGGATTCTGATTGGCTGTTTTGAAAGTGATTTTAACGATATCGTTCCTCTGTGCCGTTATTGTTATAGTTGTGGTGTGGACTCTTCTTTTAAACTCAGAATGACTTTTAAAACTATATCTTTATAGTTATCGTTCTTTGTGTTAACGAGCCTTTACATCTCAAATGTGACTGTATAACATTTAAATACAAATGTATTTACTACATTAATCTCATGCATTGGAGCAACTCCCACAGACGTAAATGAATTGATAAAGTCTGACTGATATAAACATTCTGTGTTCATACTGTCGTGTGCATGTATGGATTCTCCCCGTCGCACAACAGTAGTCGCGCAGCATCCCTTTAAGACATCTTAAAGGCAGTGGTGATGTTCCAAGCCAGTTTCCCGCTTTTTTTTATTATTATTATTAAAAAAACAACAACGAGCAAGGAGAAACGAAAGCAACAGGACGAGTAAAATGTGCTCTCGCTCGTATTGCAACGGCTTGGACGGATTCAACTGGCGTTAAAAACACAGAAAGAAAGCGAGCCTGACCTCTCTTACTAAGCTCCCTTAAGAGTAGGAGAGATGGGAACCATTGGAGATGTGCGAGGTGACCGAGGTACTTCGGCTGAGGACTCCGTCTCCACCGCCAGACCCTCCGCCGCCGGACGCGGTTCTGCGCAGGGGCTGCGGGCTGTTCCTCAGCGCCATCAGGCTGGGACCTCGCACCACCAGCCCTCCTCCGCCTCCTCCGTACACTCCTTGAGAGGACGACGACTGGGCGGGAGAGGACGACAGCGAGATGGAAGGTGGTGCGGGAGGAGGAGGAGGGAGGAGAGCGAGGGACTGGGAGGAGGAGCGGGAGGGAAGGTGGTGGGAGAAGACGTGGGGGTGCGCGAGGTCCCCCCTGCTCCCTCCGCCCCACTCCTTCTCTTTCTCCCGCTCCCTCTCTCTATCCCTCTCTCTCTCCCTGTACAGCTGCGGCGTGCTCTGGTGATGGTAGTGCTGGGGAAGGTGGTGGCGGTTGTGATGGGAGGACGAGGATGACGACGAGGAGGATGACGAGGATCGGGAGGAGTGGTGGAGGGGCCCGTCTCGAGCTAATCCCAGGACGTGGGACGAGGAGGATGATTCGGCCCTGCTGGGACCCCTGCGGGAGTGGGGTTGCGGTGCCCCACCGTGGCTCCAGTGGCTGGACAGACGGGGGGTCTGGCTGGACGGGTAGACCTGTTTGGGATGGGCCTCGGAGGGGATGCCGGTCAGAGCCAGGCTGCTGAAGCCCAGGCGGAGGCTCTCGGAGTCGAAGGCCTCGATCTCGGACGCCTGGCGCTCCAAGAGGGACCGGATACGCTCCGAACGCTCATTCTGCAGGGCCAGCATCTCCTCCTCGATCTGGAGAAACAGACCCACGGATGTCAGAATTACACTTTTATAAGAGTGGTCCTCAACTGTTGCTTCTGACTGAATGTTCAATCTGATTCCAGTGCAACTTATGATCATGCACAGTTAGGACAGGCAAAGTCGGATTGATTTTCTAAGTCTTAAAAGCACAATATGTAAGATTTATTTATTAAAATTTCCAAAAACCACTAGACCAGTGTTATATATTTTGCGGACTTGTGTACTTGCATTACCCCAAATGTTTCAAAGAACGTTTAAATCCAGAGAAATAAGCAATTTTAACTAGTGACACGGAATGTGTCCATAGAGTCATTGTGTCGCTTGCCAATGACGTCATACACCTTCGATTTCCGGTTTTGTTTTTTAGAAAACATGGAAACAATAAAAGACGCTTTAATATGTTATGCGTTTTATTAGACAGGTGATGACTGCACAGAGTAGCATTATAACAAATGTATCTAGTGGGATAAAACAGCGCTGCTTTACCCCACATACTCACAACCGCAAGGAGCGGAAGCAGTCGACTGTGGCATAATAAAAGCTCCGCTGCTTTTGAGCCGCGTGTCATGCTCGTTCAGCTGCCTCGTTTCGCTTCGATGGCTTTCAGCCATACCCTGCTTCATTCTACTACGTTAATAAATCATTAGCTCATCCATAAACATGATTTCTGCCCGAGTCCCATCGGATTGCATCGGCTGTGGGGATGAAGACGACAACTCCGACGATTCCACACTCAGTCACGGCATCATCAAACTACGCCTTTGTTTCTTTGTTTGTTTTGAATATGCACTCTCTAGCGACAAAACGTTTATATTGTGCCTTTAATGTGAACAATTACATTTTTAAAAACTGTTTTACGCTTGTAATCTTTGATCAAATTGTCATAACTAGATCTTCTGGTGAAAACAGACTTTTCTGGCGGCGTATACAAGAGTTCATCAATTGTTTAGTCATCTTAAACTCTGTTTCTAAAAGCTTGTGTTCATCTGCCTCCAGTTTTGAGTGCAACTCCCACATCTCAAAATCTAATCAACAATCTATGCATTGAAGTCCCTGCCAAACACCTACTTCTGTTTCATTGCAACTTTAACGTCTAGTTTACTCAAAAAATTGTGTTTAATTGCTACAAATTCACCATTTGCATAATATCACTGGCAAAAACACAACCCATACTATGTTAAATATGGGTGCATGTGGTTTAAACATGGTTTGTGCCACCCACAATGTGTTTTTTTTAATTAATTATTGAATTAATTAATTATTGCTGGTTGCATAGAGCATGAAACCCTTTTAAAAAGCCTGTTTAGTGTTTCAAAACAAAGCAACAGGATTTAAAACATACCAACAAATAACCAAATCTAATGGGAATGCAATATACCAATATTAACATTCTAGGCGACACCAATTGGCCAATAATTATGTTGTGGAGCAAATAACCAAAAAACTAAATCTTAAATTAATCATCTTAGATGCCACAAGTGAATATAGAAATTACAGTATTAGAATGAACAGTATAAAATAATGGCTAAATTAATAGTTATTAATTAATTTACCACTTATTAAATTATGTGTTATTTAAAAGTTAAAGATAAAATTGATCAGTGTTAGTCAATTTATGTTTAAAAAAAAAAAAAATTAAGCAAGTGTTAAATGACTGTTTTAAATGCTGAAAGTGAATATAGACATCCCTTTATAATTATATAGTATAAAATAACTGATATATATTTTGACATTAGGTTATATATTTACCCGTGTTACAATATTTTTGTTTTTTAATTAATTTTAAGCGAGTGTTAGATCACGGCAAAGATCTTTTAAATGTAACAATAATATATATGCATGCATACTAAATATAAATGAATTCTTAAAACATCTCTAAAAATCAGCTGACAGGGAACCTGAAATGGTACTGATATATATCATGCAACCCAAAAATGAATTCATGGACATTTTAGGGTTGCGACTTGATGCTTAACCAGTTGAGAAACACTGCTTCACAGTCTCCATTTGTCTACCAACATAGCCATGGATCCAGTCAGCTTTTACCCTTTGTTCCAGCAGGGCTCTGCGGATGGACACTCTCTGCTCCAGGTCTTTCACCTCCCTCTCGTGCTGGGTGTCGGTGTGCATCTTGATTTTGCTCTGGTACGCATTGAGCAGCTCCAGCTCCTGCTGCAGCTGCATCCTCAGCGCCTGATACTCCGCTTCCTGCGTCTCATCCAATCGCAGCTGGAGAGAAACGGCACAAAAAGCCAAAGGTCATTGAAGCAGGGGAACTCTGGCGCTGAGCTGCGGCTGCTGGGATCTGATGTAGGGTGAAATACCTTACCATGTAGTGTGTTGAGAGTATGTCATTGATGGTGTGGGTCTGAGTGAGGGTTTTTGGTGGTCAGAGTGGGATGGGAATTGTGATTCATGTGTCCTTGCCTTACTCACAGCCTGTGTGGACAGCATGTCGTTGATGGAGTGGTCGTACTGCTCGGCCAGAATAGCCAGCTTACGAGTCTGCTCGTCTTTGAGACGCTTCAGCACGGCCTTGTGGTCCGACTTCGGGGTGTTTTCCAGCAGGTGGTTCCTCAGAGCTTTATACTGACGCGTTTGAATCTTGCATGTGTCCTGGAACTGACGCTTAATCTGCAGCTCTTTGGACTACAAGAACAGGGAAGAGGGTGGTAACAAGATTTGAAAACAGACGCATAAGAAAGAGAGGAGGGGGAAGGACAGAAGTGTCACAGCACATTTGTTGTAAATTTGAGAGAAAAATTTAAACGTATTAATTTTTACCTAATAAAACATTTTAGACTCTAGTAAATCACAGTGTTCTATTTAATTCCTCGAAGATCTAATATGAGGTGCAGCAAAAATAAGAATTCATAAACATGCTTGAAGTTAAAAAAAGGAAAGAGAAAAGAAAAATTTTAAATTAAATCAGCACCATCAGGAGTGTATGAATGAAAAACAAAATTCTGACAAGATGACGACTTAAAATATAAAATGAACCAAAGGACAATGATTATAATAAAGAAAATTTATTTCAGAAACGTATGACAGAAGTAAACATCCATTCATGCACAAACACACAAAATGAGGATGAAACGCACACACAATGGCCTTGAAACAGACGGTGCAATGCGACACATAAAATAACAGAAACATTCCTCAAATAATAATTAAGACAATTTGTGATTTGGTTAAAAACAAAAAACAAAAAAAAAACAAAAGGGAGCACAGCATATGTAAACATTAAGTAACAAGACAAACAAAAATTAAAAATAACACAAACTTGAAATTTTAAATAGCCAATAACTGGAACAAATATGGCTAAAATTGAAATGCACTCTTGGTCCCTCTGATAATCTTAAGATTTCTATGAAGACCTTTTAGTATTTGGTGAGTTTTTACAGAGCATTTCAAATAAAGATGATTTGTGTGCAGTGCAAGCTATTCTAATTCAATCCAACCATCAACCTCTCCACTTCTTATGTTACAAATCTTTGGTTGTCAATTTGCATACTTCCTGTCCAACTTTACATTAAGATGATTGTCATAATGGCTTCTTACTATAACCTTTAATATCCAGTAATAGAGTACTAATAAATATAAAATAACAGTGCCATGCAAACGTTGAAAAACTAGGGCTAACTTGAATAAACTGCTTCATCTAAACAGGCTAGACCTCTCTTCATAAGGATATGATCAAAACACTTGTTTACATGGTAAATATGATCAGATCATTGCCTCTAGTGCAATAACACGTATATTTTTTAAAACCAGTATATATATATCCCCAACTCCACCAGTCTACAAAGACATTTGCTCATATACCGTTGAGTAAAATAGTTTTTGGCGCTAAACTATCTCAAGTATATGAACTATGGGCCACAAAAGCACATCAACCTCCAATCTCTTTAATAATACAACAGTGTCCTTCATCTGAATAAAATTGCATATTGAATTTATAACAGATTACCCACATTTCAGAGTAAATATTTCACCTAAAGTTATGAGATTGAGGTTTAATTTAACAAAAATTCAAGAAAGTTCGCTGCTAAAGTGGCAGAACTGAATTAATAGCATTGTTCATCCTTCTGATGGTGGAAAACCCCCGGATTATGTGGTAGAGTGAACTAACAATGATTCCCTAACATATAATATAATATATAACTGCTGCAGTTGATTTTGGCAAGGATGCAGATTTGATTTTGCTCAATATTTCAAGCATTTGATTGCCATTTATGAGGTCCTGCCTCGAAAATTTCCAGTGAGAGGACAGTGAGAAATTTATTTGTAAAGTTTTAGCTGCTTGTAGTTGACCTGAAGTTTTCGAAATGGTCCGAAACACTGATTTTGCAACAAAATGCAGCCTAGTTTCTATTTCAATACAAAAATTCTTTGAGAAGTAGGAAAAACCATTGGCGCTTCATCTAATGAACTTCTATTGCACTTCTGGAAGAGTAAGCTTGTAGTGTTGTGTTTTTGGGAGATCTATAGTGTAAAGCGTTGTATTATGATCTACTTTCACAGTAAGCGCAGTGAATTAATTTAGCATTTAACATGCATGGCTTCATTGAAAGGCCTATGGTCATTTTCACAGAGAGCCATTTTGGTTTCGCAATATAATACATTTTCATTGTTGAAATTTAAGACTCCCTTCAAAACAAAACTCAGGATTGCACAGACATGGCTTCAACAATCACCATAACACATATAGCTCTTGCTATTTGAGAAGAAAATAACTTGAGTAAAATAAAAAAAAACAATAATAATAAAACCCAGAAACTTTTACAAAAAGCACAACTGAAGCTTTCCATTCATCTGTGATGACAGTGAATGAGGGAGTTGAAATCAATCTTAAAGGAACAGCTCACCTAAAAATAGAAATTCTGTCATTTACTTTCACCCTCAGGTCGTTCCAAATGAATGAGGCTTTGGTTAATATTCAAAACACAAACTGATATTTTTAAATGAAATCTGAGAGATTTCCGTCCTGGTAACCAAAACTTAGAAGAACAAATAAGTTCATAAATGCATTGTAAAACTAATCTGTATGAATGAATCAAGCCATTTAATTCAAGTCTCATGAAGAGATATGACGGCTTTATATGATAAGCAGATTTAATTTAGGCAAAATAATCGACACCCATACATACGGCATATTAAATACACACAAGCTTAAATGTGCAGCACGAGAACCAATGAGGTTCTACGTTTGATTAGCTCTATGTATGTGTGTATATGTGAATAAAAGCCTAATTTAAAGCCGTCCATCATCTAAAGGATGATGGATATCCTTTTTTTTATTTATTAAATTTTTTTTTAAATGCAGAGACTGAAACCTCTCAGGTTCCATGAATTCATTCGTGTTTCGAAGATTAACCACAGGTCTTATGTTTTTGAAACGGTCTGCGGGTGAAATGCAGTTCGTTTTGTGTGAACTCTCTCTTTAACTGAGGACTTCCCTGTAAAAACAGGCATGTGAGCAAACGGGCTAAAATAAATCAGCTGGAAGAACAGAGAGAAACACAAAGAAAGATGGATGAATGGCATGTTCGTACTCACATACCTCCCTTCCTCCGTCTCAATCTATCTCCAAGGCACCATCTTTCCTTTCAAACTCCTCCCTGAAGGGGTTCTCCTCAACACACTCTCCCACCTCCCCTCTTCCCTGTACATCCTCTCTCTCCTCCTCTCCTTCTCTCTCCTCTCCCTCGTCCTCCGCCTCTGTTCCCTCACGGGTCTAGGCAGGAGAACCGGCAGTTTGCTGGGTCTCTCTCTGCGCAGCAACCCGAAGGCCTGCAGCCGCTTCAGGTAGTTCTGCGGCAGCTCCTTCAGCAAACACTTGGCTAAACGCAGCACTACGGAGTTAGCAAGGTCCGTCAGAGTGCCGAGAGGTCGGCGGACAAACCGCCGGCCCAGAAGCAGGCAGCGTGCGAACAAAACAGAGGATTTGCTTTTGGCCTGATACTCTGCACGAAGGCTTTTTAAAGGCACAGGGATTCTGGACTGCCGCCCACCCCAGTTGCGTCCGGCTTTAGGAAACATATCGTAGAGGCTGCGCTCGGTCAAGCCGCCGAGAAGCGACTGGCACACGGTGAAAAGCGGCTTCGGCAGGCGGAAGAGAACTCGCATCCAGAGGCGATTGAGTTTGCGTGGGGTGTTTTGGAGGAAAACCCTGGCCGGACGTACAACCAGGACCACCACAAGATAGAGGGTGAGGAAAAGTGAAGGCGAGCTGAGAAAGGACGCCGAGATCAAGGCTACCGGGACGTAATAGAGCCCCAAGCTCAAAGACAAACCCAGACTGAACAGGCCTGAGCCCCAGTACGTTAGAGAAAGGTACGTGGAGAACGAGAGCGAGCAGCAGGAACGCAGGAACAGGTAGGAAAAGAAGAGCGCCAGGAAGGCCAGCTCACCGGAGAGAAGGATCGAAGCGAGCGAGGGAAGCGGAGGCGAGCGTCTCAGGGAAAGCAGGAAGATGGAGAGGAAAAGGAGGGTGAGGACAGACGGCTGTACGGCAGCAGAGAGCGAAAGAGCGAGGCAGATCACGTGAGAAAAGAGCGAGTGAAGGGAAGGTTGGGAAGAAGAGGACGGGGAGGGAGGGGTGTAGACCGGCGGAGGCTCCAGCTCTTCTAATGTATCTGGGAAGTAGAACTCAGAGAGTTCGTCTATGTCACGCTCGTGAGGGCGGCGCTCAAAAGAAGGGCCGTGCATTAGCTCTGACGGACATCCGTCGGCCACACCCCTATCCTCGTCCTCACACTCTGATTCGCTACCGTCATCCCAAGGAAGTCCTTCTACTTGTCTGGGATCGGTGTCAATTTTGTCCTCAACCTGTTGCTGTTCATCTAACTTCTGCTCGGAACTGTCAGCTGATCTCTCAACATCTTCCACTTTTCCTTCACTGTCTATCATTTCACATTGTTCAGTAAATGTCTCTTCAGTGTCATTTCCTTCAAGAACTTCTATTTGGCACTTCTCTTGCTCAGCTGTCTCTTCGACAGCACCTACCGGCTCGATCTCATCCCCATCTATCTTCTCTCCATCTCTACTCCCTTTGTTCAGCTGTTCCTTTAGCCCCACCCCTTCCATTTCAAGCCCCTCCCCTTCAACAATCCCCTCCCCCTCTATATGAGGCTCATCCTCTTCAAATTCAAGCCCCTCCCCTTCATCAATCTCCCTCTGAGGCCCCTCCCCGTCTTCAGCATTCTCCGTGAGGTCACAGCCACTCACTCTCAGGCTCTTGGGCTGCTGGCGGACTTCAACGGCGTGCTTTTGCCGCAACTCTTGCTCACGCCGTTTGTTGTACTCCATCTGGTTAGTGAGCTCGGTCTGGTGCTGCGTCCGGATCAGGTCGGCCCGCGTGCGCTGCACCAGACCCAGCTGCCTGAACTCCTGCTCCTGAGTCGACTCGTGATGGCGGAGCAACATGGCGCAGTCCAGGTCCTTTAAAGTCTGTTTCTTGTTCAGATCCTATGTTGGGACAAGCACAGGGAAGAAAGGATGCATGATGTTTATCATACTCACTGCCGTGTTGAACATTAGCCATATGTGCAGTGTTTTCCATTAATTACCTAGACTTTGGCCCAGCAATTTTATAATTAACCAAAAATATTTTACACTTCTCATTATAACATAAAAGATCGCTAATGCGGAGTTCTGCGCCGTTGCTTTGGCAAAGCATGTCAATCGAACAAATATTGAAACTCTGATATAGATTAGTGTGTATATCAAATTGCAAAATGCTGTGATTGAAAACTTTTAAAGTTTGATGTGCATAATTTCCAGCATTACATTAGATTTGAAATGAGCAGCATTTTTAAACCTGTTTACAGAAAAACAAATTTTATTTAGCAGGTTTCCTCCAAAATAAAAGCTGGATTGTATAACTCCAACAAGTGAAGACATTTAGACAAAATTAAGTTTTGTAATTTTACTACTATAGTGTGAAGTATAGTGCTTTCTACTAGGAAATATAATTAAGGAAATATTCTTTTATTTTACAATGCAGTCTTGCAACAATAGTAATATATTTCTGTCTGAGATGATAATATTAATAAAAACTCATTGCTCTAAAAGTGCATTAGATTAAGGCATTTAACAAAAACATTTTAAAAAAATTATCCACAAAATCCTGCAAAAAAAAACTGAACGTAGCTGACTATGTGAAGCAAATTAACCAGTGTGTCCTCACTCGTCCTCTGCAAATAAACTGTCATGTGAAACATATGCTGTATCACAGCAGAGCCATGCAGATGTTCAGAAAACTAATAACACTGATCATTTCAAATGGCTAGAAATTTGCCTGATATATCGTTCTCTGTACTTCTGTACCTCTCTGAGCAGGTCCTGCTCCAGGTTGTGGCGAGCTAGCAGCATCTTCCTCTTGTACTGGCGACATTGCAACTCATAGTACTGCCTCTGTCTGCGCAGCAAACCCGCCTCCTCTTCTGCCTGGATCTGCTGGAGACACTCCTTCTGCTGAACTAGCCACTCTTGCTTCTCCCGCTTTGGTGTGGACTGGTTCTCATTGAGCTCCTGTACACAGGACGAAACGTTCAACACAACATCTGAGCAAAGCCTCAGACAAAACATTTGCTGATGTACCTCTTTAAGTTGCTCTTTTCGCTGCCTGTACTGGCGTTTCTGAGACTCAAGCAGGCTGGTCAGCTCCTTCTTCTGCTGGGCCAAGATATGCTGCTGAAACTTCTTCTCTTCTGTAAGACCAGCCTTAGTCTAAGAAAAAAGAGAAGTAGAAGTATAAAAAAAAAAAGACATCTGAAAAGCGAACCAAACCATCACGCACTTACCTCTTTGTCTAGGATGGCCTGGTGCTTCTTGCTGAGCTTGTCTGCTTCACTGCTGAAGCTGTTCCTCTGCGTCTCCAGTTCTTTGTCGAGCCTTAGCTGATGTTCGTCCATCTCTGCCTTCAGCTTGTTTTCCAGAGCCATCAGCTGTTTCTGATGCTGCCTCCTCATGCGTTTGTATCTGGACATCTGCTCTCTCAGCGCTGAGCCCTGCTCGTGCTCCTGGATCTGACGGGTCACCAAAGAGGCCGTGCGGATGGTGGCGAAGTGGTCCCGTCCTCTGCGTCGGCGACCCCCAGAGGGGCCTTGCTGCTGGGAGTCCACCTCTGGCTGGTAGGGGTCATCGTAGATGTTATCATGGTTCTGTGAGGGGACAGAGAGGGACAACTGAAGGAAGAATCATAAAAAAAAAAAAAAAAAATACTAAAAAAAAAATAATTGTATTTATGCTTTGAATAGTATTTTTTTTTTAAAGATGTCTCTTATGCTCACCAAAGATGCACTTATTTGATTAAAAACAATAATAACAGTAATTTTGTGAAATACTTAAAATTACTTTTTTTTTTTTGTGAATATATTGTAAAATGAAATGTATTCCTGTGATGCAAAGCTGAATTTTCAGCATCATTACTCCAGTCTTCAGTGTCACATGATCTTCAGAAATCATTCTAATATGCTGATTTGCTGCTCAAGAAACATTTCTGATCACAAATGTTAAAAACAGCTTTTTTCTGCTTAATTTTGAGGAAAGCATGATACACTACAATTTAAATTGAGATATTAAATATTAAGATATTAAAAGTGACAGTAAAGACATTTATAATGTTACAAAAGATTTCTATTTCAAATAAATACAGTTCTCTTGAACTTGGTCACAAAAATATTAATAGAGTTTTCAACATTAATATAAAAACCATCAATAATAATTGAGCAGCAAATCAGCATATTAGAATGATTTCTGAAGATCATGTGACACTGAAGACTGGAGTAATGATGCTGAAAATACAGCTTTGATCTCAGGAATAAATTACATTTTAAAATATATTAGGGCTGTCAAATGATTAATCACGATTAATCACATCCAAAATAAAAGTTTTGTTTACATAATATATGTGTGTATACTGTGTATATTTATTATGTATATATAAATACACACACATGCATGTATATATTTAAGAAGAATATGTTATGTTTATATATTAAATATATTTATATATAATATATAAAATATAAGAATATAAATATATAAATGTATATACATGTAAATCTTTTCTAAATATATAATTTATGTGTGTGTATTTATATATACATAATAAATATACCCTGTACACATACATATATTATGTAAACAAAACTTTTATTTTGGATGTGATTAATCGTGATTAATCATTTGACAGCCCTAAAATATATTCAAATAGATACCAGCTATTTTAAATTGCAATACTATTTCACAATATTACTTTTTATTTTCACAATATTGTAGGGCTGTCAAATGATTAATCACGATTAATCACATCCAAAATAAAAGTTTTGTTTACATAATATATGTATGTGTACAGGGTATATTTATTATGTATATATATAAATACACACACATAAATTATATATTTAGAAAAGATTTACATGTATATACATTTATATATTTATATTCTTATATTTTATATTATATATAAATATATTTAATATATAAACATAACATATTCTTCTTAAATATATACATGCATGTGTGTGTATTTATATATACATAATAAATATACACAGTATACACACATATATTATGTAAACAAAACTTTTATTTTGGATGTGATTAATCGTGATTAATCATTTGACAGCCCTACAATATTGTTTTTTATTGTATCTTTACTTTTTACAATATTGTTTTTAATTGTATTTTTGAGCCGTTGTGAGTATAAAAAAAACTATGTTCAACAACATGAAAAAATAAAAATAAAATCATAATTATTCCAAAGTTTTGTTTGATGGCAGTGATGTTTCGTTTCAGTGCGCCCAGCTCAAACAAAGCCATTAACACGTACCAGTGGTTTGTGCAGCACTGAGCTGTTAGAGGTCACTGTATGTTCGCCCTCCTGCATCATAGCCATCTCTCCGCTGTCATCCGATCCATCTGCAAGGCTGTTCACTGAAGAACTCTGGGAGCTGGCACTGATCGACATAGAGGGCAGTGAATGGGAGCTCTCCATGCTGTTCACTGTGCCCATCCGCAACATATACTGCTCTACATCCTGAAAGACACAAGACTGGGTTTAAAAACAGAAACTACAGTTCCAGCAGGAGACTGATCATCAAACATTTTAACAGTCATTTTCGATACTAACTGGAAAAGTCATTTGCAACAATCGTGTAACCAAGACTGATCCTATTTAGATCTGATACATGTTAGTTCATATGATGATATTTATCAGTTGTAAAAGTGTGTTCTAGAATATAATTGTTTTGCAATGCTAATCTGCAAAATAAACAGTTGGGCGGGAAAAAAAATCAAATGTCTATCATCATCTTGGATTAGTGCATTAGGTCTTAAAGTGACAGCAGCCCAATAAACCTGCTGCAGTCTATACTGTTGATATTAATCAAACAACAAAAGACAGAAAATCACTCACTGCTCGACTGAATAACATTCAGCTTCAATAAATTAATTCAATGATTAGCTTTAATAAATTAATTCAAACAGTGAAGACTATGCAGTGTTTCATTTTTACATTTGATTACGTTTCTGTATTTACTTTTGAGTAGAACTGTTAAAGCTACTGTTAGACCTACTTTATCATATTTATGAAATTCCCAACATTTTTATAGATAGATGATTGCAGCATTTCACTGGATTAGTGATGAGAAGCATTTGTAAAACTGCTGTCACAGAAACGTAAGGTTTTCCCTGCAGTTTTCTTCCAAAATAAAAGCTTGATATTTAACTCCTGGAAGTGAAGTAATTAAAAAAGTTTTATAACTTTCTTACTGTAAACTATAGTAATTAATGTACTTAAACATTCATTATTTTATTTTACAATGCAGCTGTATTACAATAGTAATATCTGCAATGTCTATGGTAACATATTAAACTGTAAAATGACTGTAAATAGCATGACTTATAGGTTTTTGGTTGTTTACAAGGATACTTGTAAAGATGGGCATTTTGAACCATACATGTGCGTGTATTTAACCATCCAATGCCTATAAAGTGGCGAAAATAATTCCCGCGCTCTATAAGCACTGTCTTCACGTGCGCGCCTCTCTGACAGCAATCAGAAAGTGCACACATATGGTGAAATGAGTTCTCTTTCACTGCTGATTGTGTTTCAACAGCTAACAATCACTTGTTTTTAAATCGCAATGCTTAAAAACACATGCAAACACTAAGTTTTTGTGACCATGTAGCACAGCAACATCACGCAAGCATGTAACCAAGACAGAGTTGACAAATTTCTACCAGTTAATCGCGTCAGCTGGTATATCGCCAAACCCTAATCAAGACTTTCTTGTACCATTTAAGACTTTTTATGGCCTTAAATTTGATGCAACTAAATTTAAGACTTTTTAAGAACCCGTGGAAAGCCTGAGGGGCCACTCTTAATTTTGTTTTTGAAGTGCATCAAATTAAATTTTACAGAAAAAGATCTGAAAAATTTTATGGCACTGTTACATTTGACCTACTGTTTGTTATTTGCATCTTTGTTCTTATTTTTAATAACAATTACAAAAAATAAACAAAAACTGGTTGTCACAGCTAGTAAATTTAAAAAGCTGAAAGAAAAAAAGTTCATATATTATAAATAAAATAATTAGAGAAGATGAATTGTGATGCATCCATTCATACCTCTAATGTGTTCATACATTTTACATCCATATATTGACAGATTACAGTGGAAAAAAAGGTAGGTTTTTTTTTTTTTTTTAAGCAAGCAGATTGTCTGAATTGTGAAGTGGTCTCCATAACAAGAGTTCAAGGGTAAAGATTGAAAAACATGAAAAGAAAAAAAAGAAAAGCCATTTCAGAGGGAAAAATAGTTATTACATTGGGAAGACACACTACAAAGAAAAACCTCTTTACAATAGCCGGCACTGAAAGCAAATAAGGTCATTCTTGAGTTTATATTGACTTTAAGGCTGGCTAATCAAAGTGTCAATTTGCCAGAACGACACAAACAAATCACTCAAGCACTGTCGAGGTCAGAACAGAGCAAAAGAACAATGACTCCAACTCCAAACGTTTGAAACATGAGCTGACAAATGTCTGTAAAGACAGACAAAACTATTGACCAAACCCTAAATTATGTTTATATCTATTGTTAAAACATATTCGTCTCTGGTGCCACATAAGAGGACAGCAGATTTATTTATTGTACTGACCAACTAGCACATTTAATTTGATATTTCCAAATATAGCTGTTCTACTACGGTGTAAAAAAAAAGAAACTGATCATGCACAACTCTTTCAAAAGGTATGTGATCCTGAAAATCAATCTTCCTATTTTTTGATTTGACAAAAAGACAAGTTGAAAGGTCATCCCACCTCTTCCTCCTCTGTTCCCTCGGTGGCAGGGCCATTATGCGTTTCCTGGAAGAGGATCTTCTTCATCTTTCGGTATTGCAGGTTATCTAACTCCCTCACGGCGTCTTTAGTGCGTGCTATCAGATCCATCACCACGGTCACCGGACGCTCACGGCACAGGAAGTGATGCTGGAGAAATAAAGCGGAGAGGTTTACTTCAAAACCAGAATGAATGAACACATCATGTTTAAGAAGTCTTAATGCTCCTCAAAAGACTTTTACTTTAAGCAGCACATCAGAGGTAGGTCTGTCCTGGGCGATCTTCTGCAGACAAGAGTCTACAAAGTTACGGAAATAATCTGACCTGAGAGGAAACAAAACATGGAAATTAGAGAGTAGTGCAAATCAAAAGGCAGCATCTTTTTAGGTCAACTGGACACAGAGTGAATAATGTAAAAGCTTTAGATAGAGTACTCTGGCACCAAGTCGAATCATGCATGTGAACGATCAAATGCATAATATATATATATATATATATATATATATATATATATATATATATATATATATATATATATATATATATATATATATATATAATTTGTTCTATTGATTTTATTTGTTCCATTTAGGGGTGGATCAGTAGACACGATAAACTAGCATAAATTTGACAACTAACATCAATTTTGGAGTATCTATCATAATTACTCTCACATGAGATTTTAGTGTTGCGTCATCATAAAGGTTTATCCTTTGCTCGCATTTTTAAGCCGAAGTTAAATCTTTGAAGTGAGTTTAAACCGTTCAAGCACAATGAGATGCAAAAGAGCTCTCAATACGGTACTCACACTCTGTTTTGACTGACGATTTTCTGTTCAAACTGTATAAAACTATTTTTTTTAAAGCTGTAAACAGAACAACGAGAATGTTGTATATTGGTATACTAAAGTATGTTTTACATTACAACTTACTATCAGTTTCTGAACAGTCTTAAGTGAATATAAACAGTTGGGAGAATATCAGACGTATATCAGTGTACTGGATACATGCATTCTGCCTAATATACATGCTGCTGTCTGCTTCATTAATCAAACAACAAAATACATAATAAAAAAATCTCACTGCATTGGACTCAATAACTTTTGCAGGTTTATTAAGATTTAATTCCGTACTATGGAATTAGTTTTTGTAATAGTATTGATTGTTATTGAGGATTATGAAAAGTCAACATCTTCTTAAATTGTGGCGCCATGACAACCTTATTTCCACCAAAAATAATTACTGTGATATTGTTATTGTGAAATAGATTTATTCATATCGTGATATAATATCCCCAATCCCTAGTTTTAGTAATAAAAATAAACATTACTTAATCTAATTACTTATTAAATTGAGACCATTTTCAAGGCTACATATGCAATTTAATGTATATACAGATAACACTATTTCTGTATTAAAATATCTTTTTATAAGAATTTTAACAGCATATAGAAAATTGTTTTAAGCTTTGAAGTTTAAATTTCTGCAATCACTAATCAAAACGTCTGAGGAATATCAATACAGCGCTGACTTGGAAACAGGGTAAAAAGCTCAAGTTTATTGACAGTGTGGATGAAGCTTCTCTGGTTCCCTACCAGTGATTCGACTGCAGGACTGGGCTCTCGTTCTGGGCGATGTGGTATAAGGCACTCATAGCATTCATATTAAACAAGGGAGGCTTTCTCTCCGCTACAATCAAGGAAAGGGAAACAAGCAAGCAGTTAGCTGCAAGGCTTCCATTGTAAGCATATTACTGTAAACAATTTAATATTATTGTCTGTGGTAATCAACAAAAAGCCACAAACACTTAAACGAGGTTTATTTTCACACAATGTGCTGGGCGTTCACTTTCAAATGGCTCTTGTACACCCGAGATGACTCACCAAGCTCTATGCAGGTGATGCCGAGTGACCACACGTCAACCTTCCCATCATACTGGCCTTCATCCATGGCGAGGATCACCTCTGGAGCCATCCTGGAAACAGAGCATACTCAGTCATAACGGTCCTAACAGTAACTGACCAGATCATGTCATTAGATCGATCTAAAAACCATTTAGAAACCAGGCAAAATTTAATTAAGGCACATGAGTACACTTCTGCCGAATATGTTGTTGTAATGAATGGGAAGTGTTTTTGTACCAGTAAGGAGTGCCCACAAAGGAGTTGGCTGGAGCAACAATGGAGGCGGAACCAAAGTCTCCCAGTTTGACCTGGCCAGGCTCTGTCAGTAAGATGTTACCTGCTTTCACATCCCTATAAAAGGAAGAAACATATTTTCTTTGAATCTTTAATGTTGTAACTGAAGGGGACAGCCAAAAAGTACCTACAAAATCTCAACACTAATTCATACAGGCAAGAATGTATTTGTGTTGCACTCTTAAAAATAAAGATTCCATTGACCTCATATATATTTTCAATCTAAATGTCAGTCTTGGTGTAATACATCCCCCCCCACCCACACTCTGAATGCGAAACTTGGTGCAATACACTATTATTGTGCAATATAACTTTTTATTTTCTTATAAGGGAGCTTTCACAGAGATGCCGTAGAAAAAACATTTTGGGTTATCCAAAAAATACCACAGTAAATAGATCTTAAAAGAACTATTTCTTTTTAGTGTGACAGACATTTATTAATCTAAAGAACCTTTTTCCACTTTAAAAACCTTTTGTGGAATGGAAAGAGCCTTAAATGGCAAAAGGTTCTTTATGGAACCATCAATGCAGATAAAGAGTCCAGAGTCCATCCGCTGAGATACAATCTCTCTTCAACCAGGAAGTTCTGGTCAAGATAGGCAGCAAGGACATATAACAACATTCTTCAAAATATCTTCTTGTGTGTTTTACAGAAGAAAGAAACTGATACGGGTTTGGAAGAACATGGGGGTGAATGATGACAATTTTCTTTTTTGGGTGAACTATCCCTTTAAGGGACAATATTTGCCACAAAACTAACAGGCATTTTTGCATTTATGAGAGGATTTTTTTCTAACTTTATTAGATTTATGCATTATCGTATGTCAAGTTTTTACATTTAATCAATAAATTAAATAAGAATAATAAGACACTATAGGTTGTTATCAATCATATGAAATAAGTATCAATAAAATTTATTGTTGCACTGCAGAAGTGGCAAAAAAACTGCATTTAAAGCAGCATTTAGATGTATTTACACAAAAATTACACTTACGCTATGAGACTAACGTTTTAAAAATAATATCTTGCATATTGAAATATGTACTGATTTTTTTCTTTTTATATGAAACTAAGCCACCTGTAGGTGGCGGCAAGTCACTACCTTCATCAGTGAGTCACTGAATCATTAATTCAACCAATTCTTCAAATGGCTGATTCATTCCGAAAAAAAGCAAGTGACTCATTGAATCCGACTCCGTTTCATTCGGTAACAAAACACATCTGTGTTTTATTTGGTTCTGTTGCGACTTTGTTTGGATCTATTTCGTAGAAATTAAGCAAAAAGAGACAATATTGTGTCTAAAATGTGACATTTGGTAAATAAAAAAAAGCATGCTTGTATGATTTATTCCTTGCTCGATTAATGTCAGCTTCCACATCATTAAAACGAGAAATATGATATTATTGTAGTCAATATGTATGGCACACCCCTAATTTGCACAATGCTTTTTTAGAAGCAAGACTCGAGCTGCTCTGTACCTGTGAATCATGTTGTGCGAGTGGAGGTACACCAAGCCCTGTAATGCACCATGGGTAATTGCTGCGATCTCCACTTCCTGTAATGGTTTCTTGTGCACTGAGGGAAAGGGGAAGAAAACAGTGGGATCCTGTTTTTTATTTCTGCAAACTCCTAGCAAACATCTGCATCATTTTACACTTCTGCATCTGACCGACCAGCTCTAAACATCCACACGCTCCCTGAAACACCTCACTCACCTTCCAGCAGATCTGAGGCCGAGCCCAAACAGTATTCCATCACCAGCTAAAGAAAAGTAGGACAGGAAGATCAATGAGTGGCAGACACAGAAAAGAGAAAGGTGGAGATAAAGAAAAGGTATAATTGCTGTAAGCAAGCCACAAGTGGTGCATGTAGGGCTGCTATTGTAATAAATGGAAACAACGTTAGCAGGTCAGTACATTCTCTTCCCTGAACGAGGCTTTTGAAAAGCGTTCAGCCTCCCTCCCACACACCGAAACACTCACCCATGCTGTGTGTTCGCGCAGGTAGCAGCCTCTATACTCCACCGTGTTGGGGTGCCGCAGTTTTTGAAGGAATTTAACCTCTTTGATGATATCCTGCCATTTCTACAGCAGGAACGAGAGAACAATGAAACAATCAAGGGACTATTCAGCATCGGCTTCTGCACCCCTTCAGTTCAAATGCTGCATTTCTGATCTATGCGAGTGACCAGAAGTTCCTTTCAAAATGTACAGTGGTGAGATTGCAAATGAGGCGTGAGGTGTTCAAGTGTTCCGCAGCACAGTGGAGGGAGTAGTTTCCACCATTTAAATGGCACAACCGTCTATTTTAGCCAGAGAGACGCTGTGTGATTTGCATAATTTGAATACAATGCTGCGGCTCACAAAGAAAAGAACTTGGTAACATGCCGGTAAATACAAAAAAAAAAAACAGTATTCTGTGACCGCATATGAACTCTGTTACAAAACACAGTGAGTTGCTTTCCTATCTAGTGCCTACATAGGCAGCATCCTAACTATAACCTCATAAGAAAGCTATATAAAATGCTCTATATAGGCAATGACTCAACACACAATTTTTTTTCAGTGAATTTAAAGTTTTCGTTGAAATTGCAATTTCCCCCAAATTGCATTGACATAGTTTGCATGAACACATGCACACTAGATTATACTTTAAAAAGCATTTGCATCAAAACTGCAGGCAGCATAATATTCTGCCAACACTTTCAAACATCCTTCGTGTCAGAAGTCTGCCTAAAAAAAATTCAGGTAGGCAGCTCAAAAGGTTTTGGAACAGAGCCATCATCTTGCTATTACATAAAGCCACCTGCACGATGTCCGAGATTACTTCCAGATCAATTCCAGCAGAGACACATTGCTTTGTTTAACCAAAGATGTAGGAACACTTCTTGTTTGCGTGTTTGTGTTCACCTCATTAGACTGCTTGCCACTGTAGGACATCTTCTTGATGGCCACCACCTCATTGGTGCGGATGTCATGGGCCTATAAGAAGCGTGCAAATACATGTGAGGAGTGGAAAAGAAGAGCACAGATAGTTCACCGTTCACTGAGCTGTGCTACAGCTCTGAATGTCCTAATGGCCACTCACGAAGTAGACGGCTCCGAAGCTGCCATGGCCGATCTCCCGCAGGTCTGTGAAGAGTTTCTCAGGATCCTCCTTGTAAAAAAGATCCGCCACCTCTGGGTCCTTGAGACTCCCAGCCCGCGCACTCGACGGCATGGCCAGCGCCTTCACACACAAACAGAAGAGAGTTTGCACATTAATTAATCAGAGGAAAACAGGGAATAGGGATGGAGTGAACACCCTAAAATACAACCATTAGGAGAAACTAAACGGGACGAATCAACTGTAAAGCATGAACCTTAGATACAGCAAACAACTCAAAAATCTAGGATACAGCTTATCACTTCATGCGAGCGGAAACGCTGATTAAAAAGGGCGAGTCCTATATTTCTTCAACAAGTAATTAATAAATAATTCCACCAACCAATAATAGAAACATTTGTCTATCCAAAGTACCCAAATATGGACCAGAATGGGCATCTGAAAAATCATAATCGTCGATTATTCCCTTGAAATAATAATTGCGATTATTAATTACGATTATCACATATTACAATTATTAATTACGATTATTTACATTGATGTTTATACCATTGTTTGATGCAACTGCATGCCCTGTTTTTATATGAAAATAAACAAGCTGAAAACACTAACGTTTCAACTATACATCGGATTGGTTTGTCCTTTAAATTATAAAAAAGTAAAAATATTAATGGTTTTATGTTATACTAAAACTAAAATTAAAATAATGGGACAAAAACCCTTAAGATAACATCTAGAAAGAAAAAAAAACATCTTAAGCATGCAGAATAACGTTAAGTGGACTTTGAATGATTAATTGGCGCGTTGAACGATTACGTAATTGCGGCATCCATAATTGTAATCGCGATTAGAAATTCGATTAATTGTGCAACCCTAGCACCAACTGACTTAATTTACAGCATTAGTCAAGAGATTATTTTTTTTTTATGCACTATATCAGAGATGCATCCAAAATGATCAATGACGAATTAAATCAAGAATTCTGAAACATTGAATCATGAAACCAAACATATAACGAAACATAACAATATTAAACTAGGCTAGTTTTGCATTTTTTCCACTGTGCATCTATTGGCTTATTTATTGAGCAAAATGATCCAGGATTAAATATGTTTGCTGTATAAAGTATGCAAAAAAACTACAATTACACGTTCACTTAAAGCTGTATTTTGAAGTCAGGTATTTCAAGTAATGAGACACCAAGTTTACCAGCCCTGAACAACTGAAAGATCATGAACCCGAGTCTTTATAAACTCAGCCTTCATCTTAAGACAGTGTTTCTTAAGTATAAGTTTGACCAACTAGCAGTTAGTCTAATATTTGGAATTAATTTAGACTAATCTATGCTTTTAAGTATGCTAACTGAATTTTTAAAAATTATGACTAGTCTTAAAAAAAAAAAAAGATGACTAACTTGTAAGACCAGTTTAAACCTTTAGTGCAACTGGCCCCTGAAGTTTGCAGATCTCTGTAAACAAGTTTCCGGAAAGGTTGACAAAAATGTATGATTATATCACAGAATTCAGAGTCCTTTAATCTAAGGAGTGCACAAGTGGAAGAAATTCAACAACACTGTTATTCTAGACGTGCTCATCAACAAAAATCAGTCCAGGAGCAAAACATATTATTCCAGGAGATAGGGCTATCTTGCATTAGTTAAGCACAGTGTGCTCAGCAGGATAAAAAAAAAGGAAACCACTGCTCTCCAAGAAGAACAAAGTGCTGTGGGATGACGTCTTTTTGTAGGCCAAAACCTGGAAACAAGTTCGCATTTCAGCACTTCCGCTTCCATTGTCCTCAAGTCAATGTTTTTTGTTTTAAATGGGATACAGTCTGTGGTGAACAAGCTCAAAATATTTCCATGTTTTATTTCATGACATACAATATTCCAGCAATACCCCTTGTGTTTTTAATGTTTTTACTTGTCTTGTCCAGACAGCTGCTAACAAGTGTCTTAAAGTCACTACAGAAGTTTTCAGAGACATTAAACATCATCACAGCTACCCAAAAGTCACATTCACAGCCTTAGTGTGTTTATAATCGCATTCTTGCAAACTATTCTAACTCAAATGCTCAGATAAAATGACTTGGAAGTTGTTGGAAGTTTAATGGTGATGCGTTGAAATCAACAGTTCTACGTTTAGCTTCACACTCCATTCTATTTACGAAGACTGTCATGATGAACAAAACATGTAAGAGCGTTTTGTTTTAGATGAGAAGTGTTATATTTGGCCTTCGGTAAAAGGAACCTCATTCGTTTCTTTACCAAGCTACACTGAATGGGAGTCTTTGCAGGATAATGGCCATAAATGTTAAAGCAGAAGAAATGTGTTTTTTTAAAAGGCCAAATCAAAGATCTGATCTTAACCCAACAGAAAAGTTGGGAAAGACTCTAAAGAAACCAGTTCTTGCATAGAAACCCATCAACATCATGGAGTTGAAACTAAATGGGCCAAAATTTCTTCATTCTCATGTGCAGGACTGGTTGCGTCCACACCAAAGATGCAGTTTAAGTGAAAAAATAAACATTGCTTGTGATTTAATTGGGTTTTATGGATCTAGTTATACAGCTCAGATGAAGATCAGGTCTCAACGTAGGTCGGATTTATGCAGAAAACTCTTAAATGTTCATGAACAGTCAAGGGCCACCGTATAATGTAGAAGCAACAGAGTGCATTATATAAGAACAACTGAAATAGAGAGATGATCTGAACCAGCCACCGTTGAAATGGTTGTGAATAATTGTGCTTGATTATGCATCATGTAGGAAAAGCAGGACGCTGGGCCAGACACCTGACTCACAGTTCAGCTTCACACCTCTCCATGAAGCTCTGAGTCAAACACATGATAAGATTACACCTGTTTAACACACATGCAGAGTCACCGAAAACAGCAACAGCAGATGAACTCTGAGAATTTACAATGTGTGCCAAAATAAAAGGAAGTATGACTTTCACATCAATGCATAACAATGCAGATTTTTTTTTTCCCAGCCATTCTTGTGTGTGGCTTCAATGTTAACAAAGCCAGCTAAGATAGAAATTTGCTATGTGATATTCTAAAGCCTCTAAATTATCAAAATGATCAAAACTAAGCTGAAAAACCTGTTGTACCTTTTGAACCTGAGCACAAGTAAAAGGCCGATTAGTATAACTATGAAAATATCAGGTGTCTTCTTTAATGATTTTTGAAGTAAACATAAGAACGACTTTGACACTGATAGTAAAATTTCAAGATAAATATTTACAGGACTGAAGTGATGTAGATTTGCTTAATTATCCAAAAATCAATGTTAAAATTTTAGTATCGTGATTTGCATGCTTTTTACTGTACATTTCTGCCATATAGATATCACCACTGGTAAGCTACTCCTAAATATAATTTTTAGAACATTCATTTTCAGTGAAGCTGCTTTGCAACGATTCCGTCAGGCTTTTGAGCAATGTTTATATGTTCATCTCTCAATTAAAAATCATACTGCACTGCATTATATGTTTGGACACTTGGAAAACTAAGCATTTAATTATCATCTTGCTAAGACATTATTAGGAGATATAGTGACAAAAGGCATTTTAAACTAATCTGTTATAAGGTCTCATTGATTATTATAATTGCATTTTAATTTTTTAACCATATAAATACCAGACTCTGCATGTTTGAGCATCTGAACAAAACTGAGCTCTATATTCTCACTATATCACTCTGTATGGACCATAAAAGCCTGGTTATCAATTACAAAAACCATAAAACACACTTGCACACATTATGTTTTTCTCTGATATTCACTCTAAAGGTCTGATAAACTGATCAGTTTCAAAAAATCAGGTTTTAATACGTCAATCTTGACAGGTTTAAATGATACATCGCGTTGCACAATCATTTGATGGAGCAGTTACATTGTGCAAGCCCATAACAACACGCGCCATACACTGCAAAAACAGCTGCATCGGTCCAAATAGCGTTTCGAGCACACAAATCACAGATGTTTCGCGCCATACATGTCATCCAGCGCTGCATTACGTGATTTACACGACTGTGTCCTACCGTGGTGTCCGGGATCCACTGTAGCTAGCTAGAGTCAGCTAGCTCCCGGCCTGCTGAGGAAAACCCGGCCTCTCCGTCCCCGTTCTCACTTCACAGAAAGCGATCGATTCAAACAGCGAGCCATCTATTTCTAACGTAACGATCGCGTAGAGTGTCGTGCGATTTAATCTGTCCGTTCGTATGTATTTAAATAGATAATACTAACGCTAACGGACTCGACCAGCTGACTGTCAAGCACAACGGTCGCTCTTTAAATCGCAGCCCGGTATTCCGCCTCAGCCGCGCGCATCTGCATCATTTTGTCCTCATGCCGTCGGTGTCACGCGTTCAGCTCGTCTCTCTCTGTCATCGACAAGTCCATCCCTGTTTTTCTTTTCCTGTCTCGTTCGCTTTTTGTTCAGTGCTTCATGATGGCGGAGCGGGGCGGGAGCCGACCGGAAACCGGAAGTGCGGGTGGAGTACAAATTAAAGGTTTTCGAACGTTCTCTAAACATGCGTTTCAGTACAGTACAGAATCCACACACACACACTTTTCTAGATGCGTTCTGTGGGTTCGAGTCTTTCATAAATGGGGGACAGCTTGCAAAACCAACAGAGAAACAACGCTATAATATGTTTATATACGCACGTTACATTATTGTTCACACAAACATAAAAAAAAAAAAAAAAAAAATTTTTAAAGAAGGTTGAAAGGCAAAAAAAAAACAAAAAATTTAAAGCAAAAAAAAAAAAATATTTAAAGCAAAAAAAATGTTCCTTTAAAACTATTAGTAAAGTTCAATAGGTTTCACCTCCAGCATCATAAGTATGGTAATACTTTTATTCAACTGTTGTGATTATTAGTCACCATATGAATGTACATATTAATACCTTTTGAAAGGGAACCACCCTGGTGACAGCTTTTCTACCATTTATTACAGAGAGTGAATAAACAAAATAATACGTGTAATTAAATTTCATGAGAATTACTATACACCTATAGTAAAAATACATGTGCATCTCGGTAGGCCTAGACTGGTAATACAATGTTGTACCGCTGTATCATGTTATATTTTGACTTCAGATAATAATAAGTAATAATTACACCACCCTGCATCATATTTGCTGAATGAAATCCACTACTTGTGTCTCCCTGATTTGGGGCTGCTCAATCCGAACATTGTGCTCGTTTTGTTTACTACACACTTTCTCACAAAACATGATGCGTTTCGAAACATTCTGACAACCATTTGTAAGGCTAAGAAGTCTTGTGTTCTCCCTTAATATTAAAACTGCCATAAATACATAATTCCTGTCAATCTCTGAGCCAGCTGCAGCTGTTTGTTCAACCGTCAGCCCATATTCACACATATGAATGATTCTGAAGACATAACTGTATGCCTACTTGTCCTGATTAAAAACTTTTTACACTCCTTTTGATTGAACATAGTGCGGAAAATGTATTGATATTTTTGAACTCAGCATCATCAAATTAGCAATGCTTATGCATGGCAGTTTTAAAATAAGCAATTTTAGCAAATGTCCAAGTACCAGTATAGTCGAGCTGATATATTTTTGTTCCCAGGTCCCAGTGAAGAGACAACATGCCTAAAAAATGTAAATGCATCTAAATATGCACCACTGAAAGTTAAAAGATGAATATGAAACTTGCTATGCGAAAATGAATATGAAAATGCTGTTCTCACCGGAAGAAGTTGGATATATTAACTAAGAGTAGAAACAAGAGTTTCGACCATAAAATGCTCTTTAAAAACAAAATCTGAAAACACCATGACAAAAAAGATTGCACATACAGATTATGACTGGAATTCATTGCAAATATTTTATTATACTCTCTATTATAGCTAGGCTACAATTTAAAAAATGCCTTCTAAAAAGTACATGAAGTGCCTCTGGATGCCATTAAAGCAGGACCTTAACATGAATCAGCCATCTGTCTCTGATCTGTTTATCCGTTTATGAAAAGTGATGCCTTTCATCCTTCTTATCCTCGCTTTTTTCGACATTCTCATCTCCTCAGCTTCTCTTTGAACTTCATCCTGGGTCACCGTGACACCTAAATATCAGCCTCTCACCCCTAGTTTCTCCTCATGCTGTCCCTTACATAACCTTTTCTGGCATAACTCCCCACCCCCCCAAAAAAAACATACAGAGGAAAATAAATAAATAATCTGTAATAAGTTGCTCAAGGCCAAAGCTTCAGACTTAATCCCTTATGCAAACAGATTTGTGAAATTTGGGTACGATTTTTAGGATGAAACCATATATTTATGTAACAGCAACAAGGTGAATCATTAAAGGTCATGAATCTGTCGAAAAAAAACAATGAAGGTGCAATACAGAAGGTTAATTACAATTCTGCATGTCTTCTGACATATTCACGTGTACTCTGGACTTCCTATGATCTATAGATATGTATGAAATCATTATGATAACTGCAGTCTGTTACTGCACCACAAAGCTCTGTGACACTTCTGAAAAGAGAATTTTTCTGAGAAATGTCTAAGAACAGTTCATGGAAAGGATTTACCATACGCTATTATGAATTAACGCTCTTGTAGAAACAGCAGGGCTGTTTCGTTTAATCCTTATTCGCCCGTTTCCCTGCTTGTGGAAACCGTTGCAATCGGGAGATGATCTCTTCAGATGAATCTATCATATATTATTAGTATGAATGCAATGTTAATATGGAAGATGCAAATTAAATACCATGCATTGACGAAGAAATTAAAAATGTTAAAACCTTTCTCAAAATCTACAGTTTTACAGTCATAAAATTATGGCTATTATATTAAAATAATACATATTTTCCATAACCTTTCTGTGTGGTGCTTGAAAAGAACAGATTATGGATTAGGATTGTGTTGTTTATTATGTTCATTTAATAGAAACAAACTGTTTATTGGTTACAGTGAAAGATTGCATTAAATTTAATGACCCCCCCCCCCCCCCCCCCCAATATGATTGTTTCAAAATGAAACACTGAGAAAAGTAAAAAAAAAAAAAAAAAAAAACGGATAGAAGTCCAAGTGTGACGAATTTCATTCGATTATATTTAGATAATGATATGTTTCTTATGACTTTAAATAATTATGTTCTTTATGATATTTGTTTGTTATCTGCTCATTATTTTTTACATCACGTTTTATTTTGTGTAGTTAATGTGTACTTCAATATTTTAGTGTCAAGTGCATTTATTATTGTCAGACACAGACGAGGACACAGAGGATTCAGTGCAAAAGTGTTAAAGTTTAATCAGAGGTTTCAGACACAGGTGAATCTTGACACGTAGACAAACAGTGGTAACACAACTTTCCTTTACGGTGATGGTGATACAGATGGTGACTCCGATGAAGACGATGGGAACAGGTAGGCAGAGGAGGATGAAGAGGGTTACACAGTTCAGGTAGGTTTTGACGAAGGGCGTTCAGGTAAGTAGGGAGATCGGTGCAAGACCAGACACTGAGTGATGGTGACTGAGGGCTTTATGTGTGGCACTGGTGATGATGCACAGGTGTTCAGAATGCTGGTGATTGGGAACGAGTGGGCGTGGCGTAAGTGTCTGATTCAGGGAGTGTAGATGGTGTGGCTGTGACAGTACCCCCCTCCCCCACGGGCGGCTCCTGACGGCTGGGATCTTGAACGACGACGGGGTCTACCACGGCCACGGGGAGCGGGGCGGTCTGGATGGTCTCGGGTGAAAGTCGGTGAGCAGGCTAGGGTCCAGGATGTCATTACGATTAACCCAGCAACGCTCCTCCGGGCCGTAGTTCTCCCAGTCTACAAGGTACTCCAGTTGAGGACCCCGTCGTCGAGAGTCGAGGATAGCTCTCACCCGGAAGATGCTGTTGTCTTCTTCGATGGCGGGAGGAGGAGGTACGGCATCATCACCAGGCTCTGTGGATGGAGGAGACAAAGGTTCAGTGAATGGTTTGAGGAGTGAGACATGGAATGAAGGTGAGATACGGTACTGTGCTGGTAGCTGGAGTCTATAGGTCACTTCGTTCAGTTGCCGTTCGATCTTGAATGGTCCGATGTATCGAGGACTCAGCTTACGGCAGGGTAGCCGGAGGCGGATGTCCCTCGTCGAGAGCCAGACCAGCTGTCCAGGTTGGTATTGTGGCGTAGGTCTTCGACGAGCGTCCCGCTTGCTCTTTTATGCCTCCGAACTGCCCGCTGGAGATGCACGTGAGCCGAGTCCCAGACCTCTCGCTCTGTCGGAACCAGTGATCTACCGCTGGGGACCTCCGAGGGCTCACCCGACCATGGGAAGAGTGGAGGCTGGTATCCGAGGACACATTGGAAGGGCGGGGGGGTGAGCCCGGTGGTAGATTGCTGGAGGGAGTTCTGTGCATATTCTGCCCAGGGTAGGTACTGGCTCCAACAGTCCTGATTCCGGTGGCAGTAGAACCTCAGGAACCTCCCGATCTCTTGGATCTTCCGCTCAGTCTGGCCGTTGGTCTGTGGATGGTATCCTGAAGAGAGGCTGACGGATACCCCTAGGAGGCGGAAGAAAGCTGACCAGACTCTGGAGATGAATTGGGGACCCCTGTCGGAGATGATGTCTTCTGGAATGCCAAAGTGACTGAACACATTGTGGAATAGTGCCTCTGCCGCTTCAAACGCTGTGGGAAGTCCTTTGAGAGGTATGAGTTTGCATGATTTTGAAAACCTGTCGACTACTACCAGCACACAAGTATTTCCTTGAGAAAGGGGGAGGTCAGTCATGAAATCTACACCTATATGGGTCCATGGACATTCAGGAATGGGCAGAGGCACCAGTTTACCTTCCGGGAGTCTCCTAGGGGTGTTCGCTATGGCGCAGACTGAGCATCCTTTGAGGTAACGGGAGGTATCCTGACTCATCGAGGGCCACCAGTAACGTTGTTGCAGGAGCGAGAGGGTCCGCCTCCTGCCTGGGTGTCCAGATCTCCCGGAGAGGTGTGAGCTAAGTCCAGAAGGGTAATCCGATGTTGAGGAGGGACGAAGAGTTTCCCTTCTGGACCTCCCGGCGGAGCAGGGTGTTGATGGTTTTCTTGTTCAATCAGACGATTAAGGTCCCATTGAATGGGACTTACAATCATGGCTGGAGGGAGGATGGGTTCGGGAGATTCTGGTTCTGGGTCTGCCTGATGAAGGCGGGATAGAGCATCAGCTCTATTGTTCTGGGAGCCAGGGCGATACGTGACTTTAAAGTCGAATCTCGTGAAGAATAAGGCCCATCTAGCTTGGCGATGATTCAGTCTCTTAGCTTCACGGAGGTATTCCAGGTTCCGGTGGTCAGTGATCACCTCGAAAGGGACCTTGGCTCCCTCCAGCCAATGACGCCACTCTTCCAGAGCCAGCTTGATAGCCAATAGCTCACGATTTCCTATGTCGTAATTCTGCTCCGCCGGGGATAGCTTCTTCGAGAAGAAGGCACATGGATGGAGTCGTGGAGGATCCCCCTGCCGCTGGGAGAGTACCGCTCCGACCCCGGTCGATGAAGCATCCACTTCCACTATGAACTGTCGGTTGGGATCTGGATGAGCTAGGATCGGAGCGGTCTGGAAGGCTTGTTTGAGCTGGTGGAAAGCTTCAGTGGCCATGGGGTTCCAGGACAGAGACTTGGGCCGGTTCCGGAGGAGTGAGGTTAGAGGTGAGCTGAGAAAACTGTAGTTCTTGATGAATCTCCTATAAAAGTTGGCAAAGCCCAGGAAGCGTTGGAGTTCTTTTATGGAGCCAGGTTGGGGCCAGTGTGTGATGGCTTCCACCTTCCCCTGGTCCATCTTCACGCCACGTGGGCCGATGATGTATCCAAGGAACTGGACTGAGGGCGTGTGGAACTCACATTTTTCTAATTTGAGGTACAGATGGTGTTCCCGGAGTTTTTGGAGTACAAGGATGACATGTTGGATGTGTTCTTCCTGGGATGTGGAGTAAATGAGGATATCGTCGATGTAGACAATTACGAACTGGTTAAGGTATTCTCTGAAGATTTCGTTCATGTAGTTCTGAAAGACGGAAGGACTGTTGGATAACCCATACGGCATGACCCGGTATTCATAGTGCCCGGAAGGAGTGATGAAAGCGGTCTTCCACTCGTCCCCCTTCCGGATACGGATTAAATTGTAGGCGCTCCTCAAGTCCAGTTTTGTGAAGATCTTTGCTCCACGTAGTTGTTCCAAGGCAGCTGGGACCAGGGGAAGAGGATAGCTGAATTTGACGGTTTGAGAATTGAGATGGCGATAATCAATGCACGGCCTCAAGCCTCCGTCCTTCTTGGCCACGAAGAAAAAGCTGGAAGCGGCAGGGGAAGTAGATGGTCGGATGAATCCTTGAGCGAGAGCTTCCTGTACGTACTCCTCCATGGCCTTCTGCTCCGGGATGGACAGAGGATAGACTCGTCCCTTGGGAAGGGTTGCTCCAGGCAGGAGGTCGATAGCGCAGTCCCATGGCCGATGAGGTGGAAGTTTCGTTGCCAACCGCTTGCTGAACACATCCTGGAACGCCCGATATTCTGGAGGGATGGTATGTTCCACCTGAGTTTCGGGGCTTTCCACTGATGTGGACTGGACCGGTAGGGATGACTTCTTGATGGATTGACTGACCTTGGGAACTTTAACTGGTGGAGTGATGCAGGTAGAAAGACAGGATTTTCCCCATTTCAGGATCTCACCTGTGGGCCAATGGATGTGTGGGTGATGTTGGTTAAGCCAGGGGCGTCCCAGGATGATGTCTGCGGTGGATTCCTCCAGCACCATGAACGTGATTTCTTCCTCATGCAGGGAACCCACGCGGAGGATGACTGTGGGGGGAGAAATAGCGGATATGACCTCGGCCCAGCGGCTTTCCTTGTATGGTCGTGATTCTGAGTTCGACGGGGCTTCGATGACGCTTGACACTTAGACGATTTAATGTTTGCTGGTTGATGAAGTTCCCCGCTGAGCCGGAGTCGATGAGGGCTTGTACTGAAATAGAAGAGTGGAGATGTCTTAGAGTAACCCAGGTTTGAATCAATTGAGCAGTTTGAGGTGGTAGATGGATGGTACTCACCGCTGGGCGTGGAGGTCGGACGGGACATGATGGTAATAGGTGTCCCTTTCCCCCACAGTAGAGACACAGCCCGGTGTTAATCCTCCGCTGACGTTCTGATGTAGATAGATGGTGTGAATCTATTTGCATGGTTCAGGTGCTGGAGGAGGCGCGACAGATGGTAGAGCGGGCGGAGGACATACAGCGGGAGTGAGTTGTCTACATGCAGTGAGTCTCTGGGCGACTCTGATGGATTTCTGGATTAGAGACTCCAGTCCCAGTGAATCTTCATATACAACAATCAAACTTTGTATTTTCTCACATAGACCGTGGCGATAGGCGGTTATTAAGGCCGTTTCATTCCAACCGCTGATGTAAGCGAGGGTACGGAAGCGAACCGCATAATCACTCACGGACTCATTTCGCTGTTGGCGAATTGTAAACAGTTGATCATGGACAGATAATTCAGACGCTTGTTGACCAAAGACAGACTTTAACTGGGAACAGAAATCAGTAACAGATCCAGTAGCAGAGGAATTCGATTCCCAGAGAGATTGGGCCCATTGGAGAGCTTTTACCTGTGAGCAGATTGATGATAAAGGCAACTCGACTGCGTTCGGTGGTGAAGAGGTGAGCGTTGGACTCCAGGTAGAGTGAACACTGTAGCAGAAACCCGCTGCAATCCTCCGCCGCGCCGCTGTATGTCGCTGGTTTGGCCATGGGACTCGCAGGGGCAACTGAAGAAGTGACCAGAGACCGGTAGCGGTGTTGGATGGCGATGAGCAGTTGACAGCAGGGGTGAGGGAAGTTGCATGAGTGAGGACCGTACAGCGTGAACCAATTCAGTGAAGGGATCCGCGGTGCGGTCCTCGCCTGTGTCTGAAGAGCTCTGCATGAGGTCTGGTCTTCTGTCAGACACAGACGAGGACACAGAGGATTCAGTGCAAAAGTGTTTAAAGTTTTAATCAGAGGTTTCAGAAACAGGTGAATCTTGACACGTAGACAAACAGTGGTAACACAACTTTCCTTTACGGTGATGGTGATACAGATGGTGACTCCGACGAAGACGATGGGAACAGGTAGGCAGAGGAGGATGAAGAGGGTTAAACAGTTCAGGTAGGTTTGACGAAGGGCGTTCAGGTAAGTAGGGAGATCGGTGCAAGACCAGACCATGAGTGATGGTGACTGAGGGCTTTATGTGTGGCACTGGTGATGATGCACAGGTGTTCAGAATGCTGGTGATTGGGAACGAGTGGGCGGGGCGTAAGTGTCTGATTCAGGGAGTGTAGATGGTGTGGCTGTGACAATTATATGCGGTATTTATTTATTTTTGGTTTTGTTTTCTTCTCAAACATGCTCTTCACTGACACTGTTGGTAATCAATATATAAGCCTACAGTAACCTTTACATCATTGTATTAGAAGACTGTTGGTCCTATTTACATAATGAAAACTTTATATTTATAATTTCATAGTTTAAAAGTCATTTAACCTTTTACTTTATTTTGTTGGCTAACAGTAAATTATTAAAGTATTAGGTTTGGTATGCTGAAACTGTAAGTGTCATTTTAGTATTACTGATATACTTTATTAATAGTTTTTGAATTAGGTTTTATGTTAATATTTTCTGTTTTCATTTTAATTTTACTTCAAGTTTTAGTAATTTCATTGTTTGTTTTGTCAGTAAATTTCTTTATGTTTTTTTAATAAGTTTTAGTCATATATTTTAGTAAAATTAGTTCTTAGTACTTTAAGTATAAATGAGAAATGTTGCAGAAAAAAGTTTCTTTTTATAGGTTTATTTATTATTTTTTGAAATATTGAAAATGTTTTTAAAAGTTGTTTTTTTTAAGTTACTGAAAAAAATACACAAACTGTCATGTCATAATGTCTGTTACATTGTGTTTTTACAGTGAATTTCTGGCAAATCCCAACTGCAAGGTATTAATTTTACCTTATTAATTTAATTGATCAGGATATGTATTTGTACAGACACATGAAGGTAAGTGGAAGAGTTCATCCCCTGTGTTTCCTGTCTGAGTCTGATTGTTGATCATATCATGCTGTCCAGTGTTCAGACTGATGTCATTCTAACCCCTCCCTCCCACATTTACTCACATACAAAAACCCTCATGAGTCGAACCAGTCAACCAGAGGCCAGCAACTGTCTGAGGAGGAAGGTCAGCAAACACCAGGACAAGACTGCAACTAAAAGAAAAGACCAAGAAATAAAGACCATTTTGATGAATTCCACCCCAGACTGAGGGTAAGCATATTTTACAGTTCTGAATATTGTCACTCACCATTCTAAATAATATGCCTTTTATTTTGTAATGAACTGATGCATAAACTAACAGTTTTGCTCCATGGATCTGTTATTCAAACACATCTGCTATACATATTTATGCATTAAAGTTGCAGGGTGTTGTAATCCTTGGTCGTAACAGCAGCTTCGGACTCACACCGATCACAGACAACTGCATCCTAATATTCACAGATATGACTGCATGCATCTTCTTACGGGGCGCAAAAATTGTAAGTACACTTAATATCTACAGTTACAGCCATTAGAAGATATTTCAGATTTGTTTTCTTATAGTTTTTGCTATTTTAACATCGTCCTATTTTATAAACACAAGACAAAGTATTTGTTTACAGAAAATATTTTTTGGATAATTTTAAAATACAAAAATAGAATTTTAAATAAAAATAGAATTATTCATTTTTATTATGTTTTTTTAATTTTTTTAGTTCAGTTTCATTATTAGCCTACATATCAGAACATTAGTTTTTAAATTATTATTATTATAATAATTATAGTTAATTCGTTTTTTATTTATTGAGTTTTATTGAAATTTATTTATTGAAAATGAAACAAATGCCTTATAAAAACAAAACAAAAATAATGTGCAATTAGACAATTGTTATTAATGGATTTGTGTTGAATTACTTTATAACATTATCTCATTTTATGAAAAGTCAAGACAAATTAAATTTTTCAAATATTTGTAAAATAATTTTTTTTTCATTTTTATTAGTTTTATTACGTTTCTCATGTTTTTTTTTATTTGTTTAGTTTTATAATAAAACAAAAGTCTAAACTGTCAAATGTAAACATTGTCATTAATGCATCTGTGTTGTATCACTTAATAACGTTATTCCATGTTATAAGTTTTAAATAAAAAAAATTTCACACTTAACTTTAAACTTTATCTTATTTGTTTTTATTGTTTTATAAATTTTTATTAGTTTAATTTTACAATTTAAAAAAAAATGTCTAAATGTGAGAAAATGGAAATGCTGTGCAATTAGAAAATTGTCATTAATGGATTTGTGTTGTATTATTTTAAAATACAGTATTATTTTTAATTTCTTTTAAGTTTTTTTATTAGCTTTTATGTTTCTCTGTTTTTTTTTTTTTTTATAATTAGTTTAGTTTTATTATAAATCAAATGTCTAAATAGGAGGAAAACCAGAAATGCTGTCATTAATGGATTTGCGTTGAATTACTTAATTGTCCATGTTTGGCCTGGTTCAGCAGACACATAATCGTATTCAGCCCCACTAAATCAGGTGGAGTATTAGTCTGTCATCACACTAAACCCTTAGTCACATTCAGCCCATAAACCCTCTAGGAACGTGCCGTTGAGTGTTGTCTGCTTAATGGGATATATTACAATGCACTGGGACTGCTTTAAAAGCATTCGTGCCATTATCAAAATGAATAAAACAGGCCTTTGAGATTAATCTAAAAAACCCTAAATAGACACAGAGACAACCAGACAACATGAAACATGTTTGAGAGGCTTAACCTGTCATTTTGGTTTTGCAGGACAGAGAATTGGCAGATGATGAAATTGAAGGTAAACACACCCGTCAGCTGTGATATCTGGATATTATCTTCTAATGTCAAAGCTTCGACTAAAGTATGCTACACTTTAGAGATATTACTAGTATTTTTAAAATAATGTAATTCTATTTATTAAACTTTATTTTACAGACACATTCAGTATTTCAGGAAGAACTGTTTGACAATAAATAATAGCAGATTTTATTTATTTATTTATTTTACAGACATTCAAATGCTTCTGGATTTTTTCATAAAGAGCAATAAATATTTGTTGACAATCACAGAAACGTTTTACATTTATTTATTTATTTATTGTACAGACAAATGATTTGAGACTATTACAATAGGAACTGTACGATAATAAATATTGGAGAAAACAATTGCAGAACATTTTTTTATATTTATTTATTAATAATATTATTATTATTATTAAGAACTGTATGGTGATAATTATTGTTAGACATTGCAGGGATATTATTTATTTATTTAAATAAATCATACCAATTAGCATTCCATGGCATTGGGTTTATTGTTGGAATGTAAAAAGTGCTTATATTTACCTTGATGAATGTTTCCTTGTTCTCAGAGCTGAGAGAGGCATTTAATGAATTTGATAAGGATAAAGATGGTCTAATTAGCTGTAAGGACCTGGGAAACCTGATGAGGACGATGGGTTATATGCCAACCGAGATGGAACTGATCGAGCTGGGCCAGAACATCAACATGAATTGTAAGTGGCTTTAAGAAGAATGAGAAATACTTGATTGGCATACAATGCAAAAAATTTTATTTATTCCTGATCTATTTTTGTTTTTCTTTGTCTCTCAGTGGGAGGGAGGGTCGACTTTGAAGACTTTGTGGAGTTAATGGCCCCAAAGCTTTTGGCTGAAACAGCAGGAATGATTGGTGTGAAGGAACTGCGAGATGCTTTCAAAGAGGTGAGAAGGCAAACTAAACTCAAACGTGTTGATCCACAATGACAAACAGTTAAGATTACTAAGTGGATTCGCCCAAACAGAAAGTGGTGAAACTCTCACCTGGCTTCAGTCAACTCCATTTGACCTGTTACCACAACATTATGAGGTGGAGGGGAAGGTGAAGCCCTTGCAGTTAATGAACCGAATGTGCTCTGGATGAAAAGCAGCTCAGTGATTCTCTGCTGGTGGGTTGCGACCCAAGTATAGGGTGCACAGGCAGCATGGAAAAACAATGCTAAATGCAAATGCTGCTGAGAGCCAGTGAGCTAAATAACAAGCAACAGACATCTAATTTGCCATATTTTCATCACAATATATATATATTTTCATCTACAGTTTGATATGGATGGCGATGGCTCAATCACTACGGAGGAGCTGAGGTCCGCTATGAGTAAATTACTGGGAGAGCACATGAACCACCGAGAGATTGATGCTGTCGTCCAAGAGGCGGACAATAACGGTGACGGTACGGTAGATTTCGAAGGTGAGAAATGACACTAATTTTCAATGCATGACAAATAAAGCATATAGATACTCACACCTCCTACACATGAGTGTGAAATGCTTTTCTGTTTTTTTTCTTTCTTCTTGCAGAATTTGTGAAGATGTTGTCAAGCTGCTGAGAAAATAATCTTACTGGATGCTGCAGATACATAAAACATATACGACTGCACTCACAACAGCATATCCATAAATATAATAGCAATGTACAGAAGGATTTCTTCCCCCTACAAACTATGCAGAAATCTCAGGCTTTCAATGCAATACAGAGTTACTGATCTGAGATTTGGAAGTGCAATATTTATTTAAAATTATAAACGCAAGTCTAATATTATAATGCTTATGTATTTACATTATTTTTAATAGATATTTGCTCAATAAAATACAAAATTAGGATATAAATGACCCAGAGTGATGTTTTTCTATTTGTGTTTGTGAATGTGAAAGGCCTGGTTCCAGAATCAACCACTGAGTGTTTTTCTGAAATTATTAAGGGCACTTTTTTCTGTCTTTTTGTTTTGTTTTGGTGTCCTGTCATTTCATCCAAGCCATCAGATCTTCATTCAAGGGCTAATGTGTCATTTTTGTCACGGTGAACAACCCATAATTACTGTATTTGCATTTCTGTAAGGCTAGGTGTAGACATTAATATCTGATAGGTAGCATTTTTATTGTTCAACTGTGTTCCGTACTGTTTTAATGTGAGGTAGCAAAATCTTCAGAACACTGTTTATAGAGCTTTACTGCCAATAATTTAAATAAAAAAAAATATTTGCGAGCATGAAGAACAAAAACTTCCACGTTTTCAGCGGTGAGTGAATTCTAACTAACGTAAATGCCTCTGATTGGCTAATGCGTTCAAGAAATCAACAGATGTGTCTGTGATTGGCTACTTCGCTCAACGCTGAAAAAACAGTCGGAGCACATAAACAAACTTTTGCCAGTATTTCGCTAGTATCCTGTTATTACAGCTTCAACTGAGGGTGCTTAGCAGAAATGAGCCTTTAATGTAAGTACACAGAAATCATGTCTCATAGTCTTAAGAGTAACTGAGTCAAATGTCATAGTAACTTTAACATTTCTGTGGTCATGCTGATCTGGGTTCAGTCTCCTAATCTTTATGACTGAGACCTTCTGATTAACTGACCCCTGAACTGACCTCTGCTCTTCAGCACAGTCCACTGTTGTTACCCTCGACGACATCATTTTTATAAATTATGCTAGATCCAGCGGACTTCCAGTAACTAAATATCTCCATTAATCTGTTGATTCTCAGAAAAAAGAAGAAGAAAAAAAATCTGAAAGAGGCCGTGCAATCTATGTACTAGGCTGCTGCAGAGAGCAGATGGTGAAGACGAGAAACACTTTTAAGGGAAACTTTCTTTGGAAGATCAAGGGGATAATGGAAGGATGATGGACTGAGAGGCACTGAGAGATTTTACACTGTGTATGAGCAAATTGATATACTGAAAATCATGGAAAAACACGAGACATGTTTGAAATGGCATACATGAAGGATGCACTGATATAGAAACTTGTGGCACAAGCTGATTTATTGAATTTTATCTCATGCTGTAATATAAAATATAATAAAATGGTGCTACAGTACTCCATAACATATTATTTGAAGTCACATAATGTAAACGGTTTATAACACACATAGAAAAGTAAACTTATAATTTTAATAAGAATCATTAAAAAGGAGAACAAAATGTATTTAAAAGACCAGTACTGGTTTATTTATTCCTTGCTTTTGTGACATGTTGCTCTCTGTTTGTTTGTTTGTTTATAAATAAATAGACTGGCATAGAAAATGTCAAATAAAATAAAATAAATAAATAAATAGTGCTGCAATACTCTTAAGATATTATATGGAGTCAAATAATACAAATGTTAATTATTAAAAATAGATCAAAATTAAACTAACACTTTTTGACATTACTGGATTTACTCACAATTATTATTATTATTATTATCATTAATGGCAATATTATTATTATTATTATAGAAATATAATATGGAATAATAAGAATAATAAAATTGCCATGGAATTAAAAAAAAAATGAATAAAAAAGTAATTGTGCTTTGTAATCTATTTCAGTGTTTTTTCCTCACAATTCCGAGTTTATATCGATTGATTATTGATTTTTTTTTTTTTTTTTTTTGCCATGCTGTTATCAGTATATAGCTAAATAGAATGTTATAGGAAATGTAAAATTAAATTACATTTAATTAAAAACACTCTATAAGATATTATCTGGAGTAAAATAATACAATTTGTATAAAATAAGAATCACTATAAAATAGCTCAGAATAAATGAACACTTTTTAGATACTGGATTTACTCAAAATTAATAATGATAATAATAATAATAACTCTGCAATATAAAATACTTATTGTCCTTTGAAAAAGCTAATAGATTCTGGAACTGATAGAAAGAGAACTGGCACTGCTAGTGATATGCCACTATAATTTCAAAATGGTTAAATATCATTGTGATGAATCACTAATCACTGTCACTCGTTCTTACCAGCCTAAAACAAGGTGATAGGAATGACTAACAACTTCAAGAGAGACCTCGAGGAAAATTCAAATAAATATCACAAAACCCAGAATGACAGAGCTCATGAAAATCAGACAGAAGAAGAGAGGACGCCGCGTGATTAACGAATGCTATGAAATCCCAAAACATCCTGGATCAGCCTGTTCTAGGGCTCTAATGAGAGAGAGAGAGAGAGAGAGAGAGAGAGAGAGAGAGAGAGTAAATAAAGAGAGAGGGATAAAGAAAGGATCAATGAAAGGCCACTGGATGAGAGTCATCAAGTGATATTGGAGTTGAAGAGATGAAAACGAACCGGGATTGCTGTGGTTCCTCATGCATGAGACGCCACAGATGAGATAAAACTTTGGCAATGTAGCTAGAATTTGCAGATTTAATGGTGAAGAAAATCCCGAAAAGTAAGCCAGATATCTGAGAGAGCAAATCCACTGACCAAAAATAACAAGGACATGATCTCAGGATATGTGGTCATCTCTATTGTTGTGTTTCCTGCTGTTGTTAGGTTACTGTCTGTCTTCTGAGGGTCACGGAAAGGGAGGTGACCTACATAACACACAAAACTGAAGTTTAGAAAGTCCCTCCAGATTTTTTGCGATTCATTGATCGCAGAGCACAAAATGAATCCAAAATTGCAGTTGCAATTCTGTGTAATTTTACATTCAAACAAAAAGTATGGAAGCTCATTTTGGTCATGGAATTAAAAAAAAAATCATATCATATTTTGCCAATTTTAATAGCAAATAAATAAATAAAATTGTGAAATCCTGCTGGGACTGTTTGAGGCATTTGGTTCTTTACCAAATTTTTGTGAATTGTGGGGACATTCGATAGGCATAATGGTTTTTATACTTTAAAAACTGTATATTATTGCCCTACACCAACCCTACACCTAACCCTACCCCTTACAGGAAAATCTGTGCATTTTTACTTTCTTAAAAAAACTCATTCTGTATGGTTTATAAGCGTTTTGAAAAATGGGGACATGGGTTATGTCCTCATAAGTCACCCTCTCCTTGTAATACCTTTGTCATACTCATGTCATTATACAAAGTTGTGTCCTGATATGTCACAAAAACACGCACACACACACACACACACAAACAATGTAATTATACAAAGTTGTGTACTGATATGTACACACACACACACACACACACACACACATACACACACACACACACACACACACACACACATTGTTTGAGCATCTGTATATTCAGGGTACACGTCCCACTCAGTGTATATGGTTTGCAGAATATCAATATCAAATATCAAAAATCCTCCTTTGCATGATAACAGCGGTTGTTGTATTTGCTCGGCAGCTGGGATCGGAGGGCTTAGGTCACAAATTACCCAAAGTAAACTAACACCCCTTTTCCCTCGTACACAGAATTACACAGCACATCTGTCCCGCACAACTGCCCTCTGCTCTAGTCACGCTGTCTGGTGCCAAGGCCAAGATTCATGCCCCAAAAGTGCTTGATTAAACTCTTATATAACACGCACTGGTTTTGGTGTCTCATCTGGAATCCAACATGCCTTGTAATCTTAAAGCTGGACTATATTTGTGAGACTCTCTCCCTGTAGGAACAAAGAAACATTTAAGAAGCATTTTGTGGTGGAGAAGAGCAAGCTTAGCTCCATAAGCGTTAAGACAAGCTGATGAAGCGTGAGATCAAGTATAATCAGAGAGTGAACCAGCTGGAAGTATAGATGATTGATCTTTAACATGAAAAATAGAGCGTTTCATAGATACAGGATAGAAAATGATGAGGATGAGGATTATACATTTGATTTATTTTGCGCTTTTTACAATTTACAAATACTAAAATGTAAAAACAATAGATAAAATAAAACATAAATAAGATAGTACACTCGGAGACAGCAGGTCAGACAGCAGCATTATTGATTGATCAGGGTCATGACCTCTGACTCCAATCAGCTTTTTCATAACATGCTTCCCCCAGAATCCCATATGAGACACATGCATTTCCAGTAATGTAGCTATTATGTGTAAGAAAACAATCATTTGAACATAACATAGGTTTAACACAGTGAAATTATTATTATTATTATTATTATGAGTATCATTATTAATTACATTTTTTAATTCACAATTGTTTAATTGCCATTATTATGCTACATTTTTGAACAATATATATAAAAAAACTTTTTGTATGTTGTATGACATTGTTTTTATAACATGTATTATTAATCTTCAGGCTTCTATAATTGCTAGTTTATCTCTGAGGCATTTCTCGTTTAAGTTTTCTCTTTTTTCTGTGACTGCGTTGTATTGGATGGACTTGGCATTTAAAGTTTTTTTTAACTTTTTTTTTTTTTTGTTGTTTTTATTCATTTATACACATGTATTTGTATTTTCGTAAAAGCACAGTTCGTCTTCAGGACACAATTTAAAATATTTTGGATGAAAACCGGGAGGCTTGTGACTGTCTCATAGACTGCCAAGTAAATAACAGTGTCAAGGTTTATAAAAAATAACTACTTTTTTCAATAATTCCTTCGTCAACGGTCTCCTCTGTGTCTCTTCATATCACCGTACGCTGAAAAAAGTCGTTCTTTTTGTTTTCTTCGCTTACAAAAAGTGTTTCCGTCGCTTCATATAACCCAGATTGCACGTCTGATGGCAGATGGAGTATTCTGACGACGACTTTCATACCTTTTATAAACCATGACACTGTTATTTACTTGGCAGTCTATGGGACAGTCACAAGCCTCCCGGTTTTCATCCAAAATATCTTAAAATAATTGTGTTCTGAAGACGAACAAAGCTTTTATGGGTTTGGAACATCATGGGGGTAAGTGATTAATGACAAAATTTTCATTTTGGGGTGGAGTATCCCTTTAATAATAAACTACAAGAATAAGAATTAAATGCAGATGAATGGATCCTCGGGAGAAGGAATGGGATGGAGCATGAACAATTATATAAGTAGGAATATTTGTATAGATATGTGTATTCGTGTTTAAGAATAGAAAAAAGCAAAACAAGGAAGAAAATGATTATAAATAAACCATGACTGACTGCATGACAGCAGAAGTAGGTGGCGATATGCACACAGGATGCAACGCGGCAAAAAAAAAAAAAAAAAAAAAAAAAAACAACGGAAGAAGATGAACGGAAATGACGTGTTACGCAATATTACGTTCTCATGCTGTGTTGGCTGTCAGCTGCTGCTTCCGTTCTCTCGTGGAAGTTGCATTTCCAGTGAGTTTTTAATGTAATACAAGTTGTTTCATTTGCTGAGAGTAATATTGATATGCATAGCGCTTTACGACCCTTCAGGTCTTGTGCTTTATAGAGTTTACTGCAGCGCAGTTAATCTGACGGTCTTGTTAACTAATGACGACAGTGCGGACTAAACTAACTTTACAGATGTTACTTCATATATCAAGGAGCATTTACAAGTGACATGATGAAATATGCTTTTGCATTTCATTTATATAAGCAACATCTATGTGTGAATATTTCATTTTTAGGTTTTGACTAAAATACTCCCTGAAAACAGATTACTCTACTACTTTAATTTAATTAAGGTTATTTTTTTTAGTTCATATATCATCATGATTAGGAGACATTCAAGAAACAAATGCTAAACATATGCATCTCATTATCTCACATGTATTTTATTTGTATATGCAACATCTGAGTGAAATTATATATATATAAATAATATAATAAATTATTTCCATAATATTTATTTTATTGAAATAATAAATGTATTAATAAATAAAATAATACATTAATAATTTACTAATTTTGTATTATTATGAAAATAGATTACTATGCTTATTTGATTATTATTATTATTTTAATTGTGTAACTATATATGTAATGCACTTTTTAGCTTTGGGCATGGTTTTGTCTTAATACTCCATGACAACCAAGTTTTGTGTCTTTAAGTCTTAAGTCTCTTTTAGCTTTGATATCTTCTGTATGCTAGTGTTCTCCTAAAAGTCCTGTACTTGTCACATTTATGTCTGATGTTAGAAACCAGTTTCTAAAAGTTAGATTTCTCTCTCTCTTTCACAGATCTCCCCTCCCTCATGTTCGTGACATGTAGGGAATTTTCTGGAAGACTGTTCCATTTAGGCTTCAACCTCGGCTGTAGCATCTCCTTCAAAACCAGCACGTTTCTCCCTATCGCACAGCTTTCTGCTTTAAGTTGTTCGCTTTCCCATCACCCCCTTCTATCAGCGTCCCGTATTCCTGCACTCAGATCTGCTGGAGTTATTCGTTACCTTTCTGATTTCCCCCATCCTACTGCAAACATGGATTTAAAGGGAGTGCTGGAGGTTCTCGAGCAGCTTGCTCCGCTGTCATTGGCTGAATCGTGGGATAACGTTGGGCTGTTGGTGGAGCCCAGCGAACCCCGTCCGATCAAAACAATTCTGCTAACCAATGACCTGACCGCGGCCGTCATGGATGAAGCTGTAGCGATGAATTGCGACCTCATTGTCTCATACCACCCGCCACTCTTTCGCCCTTTCAAGCGCTTGCTTCAGAAGGACTGGAAGCAGCGGCTGGCTGTCAGAGCAATAGAGGGCGGTATTGCTATTTTCTCCCCTCACACCTCATGGGACAGCGTTGAAGGTGGCGTTAATGATTGGCTAGTTGGAGGAATGGGTAAGAACATGTTTTTTCTTTAGTGCTGGTCAAAAGAGTCAGTTATTTTTACCTATTTCTTTTTTTTTTTGCAGGAAGCGGGAAGGTGTCTGTATTAAGTCAAGCCCACTCTAGCGGCCCGCAGAAACACAGGCTTGAGTTCTTATGTGTGAACGATGAAGAACTAAACAGTCTTTCGGAGCAGATAAGACTCATAGAAGGCAGTGAAAACTTTCAGTGCTCCGCAATAAGGTAAGCATACGTTTGCATATAGTTATGTACATTAATACACTGGTATTCATTCAAACAGTGCTCCATATTGATCTTCAGAAATGAAAGTGGAGGGCAGCAGGTGAATCTCATCTGTAACAGTTTAGCGCTGACTGCTGCTGTGCAGATTCTGGTTTCAAACCCACATGCCAGCGGATCTCTGAACATCACACAAGTCCAGCAGGTGAGTCCACATTAACTCTCTCATCTCTACAGTTTGTTATTATTTTGGTGTCTGTCATACTGGTCATCTTTGACCTGTAAGGAAATTATTACTTTCAGCAAGCACTCATTAAATTGATCAAAAGGGACAGTAAAGATATTTATAATGTTACAAAAGGTTTCTATTTCAGATCAATTTTTAAGTGCAATCAGGTTGCAACTTCGTCTTAAGGGCACTGAACTTCATTTGACCACTTTGAATATCTAACAGTGAAGAAGATATTGTGACAATTTTGACAATTTTTTTTTTTTTTGAGGGAGAAATTAATATTTGTATGCAGCAAAGATGCATCAGATTGATTAAAAGTGACAGTAAAGTCATTTATAATGTTACACAATATTTCTGTTTCAAGTAAATACTGTTTTTGAACTTTCTATTCATCAGAGAATCCTAAAAAATATTTAACATGGTTTCCACAAACATTAAGCAGCACAACTGTTATCAACACTGATGATGATAATAATAAGAAATGATTCTTGAGCAGCATATTAGAATGATTTCTGAAGAATCATGTGACACTGAAGACTGGAGGAATGATGCTGAAAATTCAGTTTTGATCACAGGAATAAATTACATTTTACAATATATTCACACAAAAAAAAAAACAGTCATTTGATCTCAGCAATAAATTAAATTTTTCTATATATTCACATAGAAAACAGTTATTTGAAATTGTAATAATATTTCACAATTTATACTGTATTTTTGATTAAATAAATGCAGCCTTGGTGAGCAGAAGAGGCGTCTTTCAAAAAACATTCAGAACAACTTACCAACCAGAAACCTTTGAACAGTGTACGTGACAAATGGCACAGACATAACTGTGAACACAAAATGTTTGCGTTTGCTCTAAAAATGGCCAAAAACTCCCCCAAAAAACAAGATAATATTATGTACTACATTTAGAATTTGCATTAAACTGTAGGGCAGTGGAGATGAATCTTGTCTACTGATGATCATAGCAGTTGAATGAAGGCGGAGCTGCATAATTAAGAGGCGGAGCCCCAGAGCACAACACAAATACTATAACAACATTTTTTATTACATTTTATATATTCTAAACATTGAACAAATAAAGTAAATATTTCTATAACCTAACTTTCTGTTGAAGTTGATAATAGAAATATGTTTATGCATTTTAGTTTTACCAGCCTCACATTTGTTCTTGAGCACATCTTAATCGATTTCATGGCCTGTTTTCTTTGTTTGTTTCTGTATTCTAGCCTCCTTTGTTGGGTTGTGGTCAGGGGCGACTCAGTGTTCTGGATGAGCCGGTGTCTGTTTCTACAGCAGTGCAGAAAATGAAGACGCACTTGGGTTTGCCCCATTTGAGACTGGCTCTGGGGGACCAGCAGACATTAGGTGGAGAATGAGAGAGTGTCCACCTTATTTTGACCTTGAGAGCAGACGCAGACATTATTGAAGTGAATGCCAGGCTTCCTGTGTGAGCCGCATAAGACAGACCATTACACTAGAAAAAAAAATGGTGTAGGATGTAGTTTTCACTCAGAAATTTCTAGTAAAATTCATAAATGATTACAAAGAAATGGCAAGTAACACACTGAATAAATGTGAAATTTTGCAAGTATTTAGAAAATAGTCTTTGAAAAAATATTTGATATTATAAGCTGGTATTTGTTATTATTTTAATGTATTCTCACAATCATAAACAAACTGGTTTGTAGTGCAGATAGTTTTTCATCATTTACTAGACTTTGTTATTGCTGTAGTTATTTACCTACAGCAGCTGATTCAAGTCAGACACACCGAACAGCTGTAACAGCAGAGTGTGATTATTGTCACCTGGAAATGACGTCACTAACTGCATTTCTATGATGTTCTAGACTCTCTGGTGAAGACGGTTGCAGTATGTGCAGGGTCCGGAGCTTCTGTCATACAAGGCGTAAAAGCAGACCTTTACATCACTGGTACGTCACAAACTCCAAAAAACTAAACAAAACCGTAGTTCACCAATTTTTTAAAGTCTAAGAATAACAAATTTAAGAGTACAAAAAATGTTGAATTATCCCGAGCTTATTTTGTGATTTTCAGGTGAGATGTCTCATCATGAGGTTCTAGATGCGGTTTCTAAAGGCACGAGTGTGATTCTCAGTGACCACAGCAACAGTGAGAGAGGCTTCCTGGCCGTATTCAAACAGAGACTGAATGCATGCCTTGCCGACACCATTACCGTGGCGATCTCCCAAAAAGACCAAGATCCACTACAGGTGGTCTGATTTCCTCCGATCGTACATTTAGTGTTCAGTCAGAGCCGACTGAATATATGAATATGAGTATATCATAAAGAATTTTCATCGGCTGACCTTGAAAGGGAAAGTTCACCAAAAAAATGACAATTCTGCCATCATTTACTCATCCTCAAGTTGTACCAAAACTGTAGGAATTTCTTTCTTCTGCTGAGCACAAACGATATTTGGAGAATGTTGGTGACCAAACAGTTTCTCCATTGACTTGCATTGTATTTTGTTTCAATACTATTGAAGTTAATAGGGACCAGCGACTGTTTGGTTACTTACATTCTTCAGAATATCTTCATTTGCGTTGCATAAGAAAGAAATTCATACAGGCTTGGAAAAACTAAAGGGTGAGTAAATTATGACAGAATTATTTTTTTTTTGGTAAACTATCCCTTTTGTGAATGTAAATGTAACACTGTCCTATAAACAAACAAAATAAACTTTATTATAAAAAAAAAAAAAAAACGCAAAAAATTCTGTTCACAGTTGTTATTTTAAGGTGTATTTATCTGGTCCTACTTTATATTAGGTATCTATAACTACTATGTAGTTAAGTCAGAAAGATGAATTGTTGGGTACAGTGTACTTCATAACATTGATGCAATTTTGCAAAACACTTTAGCTGCTGTTGAGTTGGGATACAGGTAAAGTTAGGGCTAGGAGAGTGGTGTGGTGTAGTTGTAGATGTAATTATAGAAATGAATTACAGATTTAATTACATGCAGGTGTTTTTATTAAAAAATAAATGCATATATAAGTACAATGTAAAATAATACAATGTATGTACACTAAGTGCATTGTATCACATGATTAAATTAAATGTTAGTACATAGTTTAAATTATCTTTTGTAACATTCTATTTTTGATTGTCCACTTTAGACATTCTAGTTATTATAACTAACTACCAGTGTTGGGGAAAGTTACTTTTAAAAGTAATGCATTACAATATTGCATCACTCCATGAAAAAGTAACTAATTCTAACTTTTTATGGAAAGTAATGCATTAACATTACTTTTGCATTTCTTTTTGTCACCTGGGCTGGGCTTGCTTTTTTGTTTTTTTAATAAGTTATATTTTTGGCAGCTGTAAAGTCTCTGTCACACCAAAAGTGAAATGAATAAGCCTCAGGCTGAAGGAAGTCCTCTTCCTCTGCACCTCACTCCTGATTTCTCTCAACACAGGGACAGGAGACGTGTCAGTGAATAAATGGGAAAACAATGTTACTTGTTTTACTTATTTGAAAAAGTAACTCTGATATTTTGTTGTAAATTTAAAAGTAATGCATTACTTTACTAGTTACTTGAAAAAGTAATCCGATTATGTAACTTGCATTACTTGTAATGTGTTACACCCAACACTGCTAACTACATATCAAGTACTAATCATTAGAGTATTAGTAGACTGTCTGCTTAATATCTGCCAACACTTTATTTTGATGCCCCCCACCCCCATAACGTAACAGTCTATTAATACTCCAGTGAGAGATAGTTGACATGTAGTTAGTTACGTTTAGTAGGATGCAATTTACTTGTAGTAGAATGTCTAAAGTGGACTATCAAATTAAAGTGTAACCTTATCTGGTGGCAAGGCCATGTTTACTGTTCCCTTTGAAGTAACTAATTGTGAAGGTGGAGGGTGTTTTTTGATGAAGTTTGTCAGGAGGGTGGGATAGTCGGACATAACGCCTGTAGCTCCGACTGCAAACGCAGCTTCCATATCGCTCTCCTCATTGCACACAAACAGCTGCACCTGAGATGGCAAAATGAGATGAAATTAATGGTTTTGTTTTGGATCGGAACCGTTTTTACCTTTATACAACTGAGGAAAGTCACATATTCACCTGCAAGCCCCTCTTGGTCAGGTGTTCAAACAAAGACTTTCGCATTGTCAACCTAAGCATCAATAAACACAGTCAGTCACACACTACAAAACTGAAAAATGATTTGACAGCTCTAAGACGAATGTCACTCACTTCTGAAGTAGATACACCACAAATCTTTTCTTCAGAATGGATTCTTCTGGAATATAAGTCCTAGAGATCAGACATAACCACTTGGATTAGTATCAGTATAAAGCAATGCAAGTAAATACAGTTAATAAGGTGCCAATAGTTAATGCCTTAACTAACATTTACTAACAAGCAATACCTCTTTGTGAATAGTAGTTATCTTCATTTTTAGTTCATGTTAGCTCAGGGTCATTAAATATTGTCAACTTAATACAAATTAGGAAATGCTGAAATTAAAGGGATACTCCACCCCAAAATGAAAATTTTGTCTTTAATCAATTCACATCTCGCACACTCCAATGCACTTTGAATGGAACATATACGTTTGCTTCGAACTGGAATCATGGCGGAATATCCTGTGTTGTCCACTTCGCAGGGCACTTACGTTTGAATAGAACAAACGTCTGAAGCGATAAGAGAGATGTACAAAATGTGCAGAGCAGGGGGGGCACAAGGACTGGAATTGAGAACCGCTGGTCTATGGGACAGTCACAGGCCTCCCGCTTTTCATCCAAAATATCTTAAATTGTGTTCCGAAGACAAACGAAGCTTGTACAGGTTTGGAACAACATGGGGGTAAGTGATTAATGACAAGATTTTCATTTTGGGGTGGAGTATCCCTTTAACAAATAAAATCAAACAAATGTAACCTTATACTACTGCAAAACATACCTGAAATTTCACTGCAAACCAACCAATAACTCCCCGAATGTTTTAAAAAGCTTGTACGGTTATTGAATTTCAATCCTTCTCACTTTTAACTGTACAGGTAGGTTATTGACTGACCTGTTGATAATGCTGGGCAGGTAGAAGAACAGCAGACTTTCACCCAGAGGAACAAATGGAAGCAGCCCAGTATAGAAGAGCAATAAAAGCAGGATTCCACGCTTCATAGTGAACATATAAGGCATGGACGGGTTCTACACACAGAGAGAAGAATAAATAAAAGACAAGCCAAATTTCTTTTAAAAGGCTTGGAAATGTTTTATTATGACATTAATTATTACGGGGCATGTATAGCAGGGGTGTCAAACTCAATTCCTGGAGGGCCAGAGCCCTGCAGAGTTTTGTTCCAACCCAGCATCAGCACACATACCACATAGTTATCAAAATAAGCCTGAAGGACTTGATTAGCTGGATCAGGTGTGTTTAATTAGGGTTAATCCGGGAGCTGAGTTTGTCACCCCTGATGCATAGGGACACACTACTGTACCTGCTCTTTACATTTAACCATAACGCCAGACTCTTCAGAAGCCCAAACTGTAATACTTTCTCTGTGATATTGCTTCACAAGATTAGAGACCTACAGCAATATAAAAGTGATACCAAGTTATTAATTTCATGGGGACAAGTAGGAGAAGAACTAACTAAATAACATCACTGAAAGAAATGACAACTTGCAGGTAAAGGAGCGAGTCAGATATCTGATAGCACACGTACATCACAAGACGTCTATTTGATGTCTGCAAGATGTATTTTTGTTCATCTGCAGTACTTCTATAGGACGTTTCCTATTAGATGTCAAATAGACGTTTAGAAAATGTCTTTAAGATGTTTACGATTTAGAATGCATCTTAAAGACTTCTATCAGATGTTTGTACATACACAGCAGATGCCTTCCAGATGAAGTGATCTTTAACAGACATCTTGCAGACGTACTTGTGCTATCTGTTGATTTATTAACTGATTCAAACAGCTACTCGTTCCAGAACGATTCATTAAAAGAACCAGCTTATAAAATACACTTCTTTCTCTGTGTATTTATTATTTTTAAACGGCTGTACTAGGAGATTATAATATTAATGAAATAAAACGTGCATTTAAAGAGAGTGCACTTTCAAGACTACACTTCTAAACCCACTAGGCAACATTTTTAAAAAAGTGCACTTTGTAATAATATCAAATTAAACGTTTTGCCTTAAAGTACATTTTAAATATTTTGGCTTAGTGTAGTTTTGTCGTCCATGTGTTGAGTAACATATTTAAACATGTAAGGTTCTTGATTATAATTTTAACCGTAGCATGTTATGTAATAGGCTATTATATCAATAGAAATTACAGTAAAGTGTATTTTAGCTTACCATAAATGCTCGTCTATTGTCAAAGTAGCCTAATTATAAAATGATATATAGGCTAGCTAAAGATCTACAGTACTTAATTAGGTCAAAAACGCACTATTAAATTCAACTAACTGGATTTATTATAAATTTAAACTATAATGCAATTTCATTTAATTGCAAAAAACATGCAGTTAAGTGTCCGAAAACTTTACAAGCACTTAAGTACATTTTTTTTAAGTATATAAAAAGTACTCTTTTTTTCACAAAGGCAAGCTTGAACAGGGAGGCATTAAAAAAACTGTGAAAGCATAGAAGATTATATATATTTTTAAACCTTACCATAATCCAGAGAAGCATTGTGATTCAGAAACACACTTTATCAGCAATATGAATTTAATGACAGCAGGTAGAAGGAATATTGCAAATTGCAAAAAAAAAACAAAAACAAGAAGATCTTACCTTTTTGATGAGCAAGTCATTGTTTTCTTTGATCTCAAGTATCATTGGCATGCTGGGAAATTTCTTAAAGAGATCTTCCAGCAACACAAACTGTCTGTCCTTTCCTGTACTGTAGTGTCCTAACACATGATAACAATACATGACATATTTTAGTAATTAAAGCTTCACTAAAATGCTTAATAATATACAACTGGAAAGTGTAGAACCGTATCAAAGTACTTACCAACATAAAATGTGACCTCGAGTCGCTCTTCATAGAGAGGCAAGTCCTGGAACATACAAAATAGGATTCAAAGATCATCACAAATCAAAGGAAGATGAAGAGAAAGTTTACTGTTAAAATAACTACCTGGAACCTAAGAGACGACACTGTCTGGTCATATCCGGTTTGTCTCATAAGGTTGCTATCATGTGAAATGACAACATAGCCATCCGATGTGAGGTGACAGTCCATCTCCAACATCTCAGTGCCCGCAGACACAGCACTATCACACGATGAGATGAGTAGATAGTAAGAAGGAGGAAGGAATAGAGGAAGCAGATATAGCAAAAGAGAAACTCACTGTGTAAAAGCTTCCATTGTGTTTTCTATCTTCTCTCCAGAACCTGTTGGCAAAAATAATACAATAATTGTCATGCTGATAGTAAATGAACACTTATATTATGTTTTGAGCCAATTTGACCTAAACACATTTTTGAGTTGTTGGAAATACTGTTATTTTTTTATTTTTTATAAATTTTTTAATGTATATGGCTTGCAAAGTTTTGACAATGAGGTGTTACAGAATGTGCAGATGAAATTTATATGATTATGATGTTAGCTGGTCAATTTGATCTGCAAGATTCATAGTTGAGGGCAGCTTCAGACCCAAAATAGATTTATTTATTTTTATTTATGTCATGTCAGTTTTTTAACTATATGGCAGATGCTTTTATTAAAAAAATGTATGCTCCATTGAAGACGTGTATATATCAGTTCACAAATGTGAATTTTGCTGAGAATCGAACCTATGATCTCCTATGATCTTGGTGTTGCTAACATCATACTACTGTTTGAGCTTCAAGAAAAAAATAATTTTATATTTTAAAAATATTTCATACAAATATTTAAAATACTGTTTATAATATTCACATTTTGTGAAAAATAAATGTTAAATGCAATTTTTTTTCAATATGTTAGAAGTGATGTTAAAGGTTTACTGTTTTTACCTTTTTTTTTTTTTAATCAAATCATGGTCAGATTACAATCACTATAACATAACAATCATACCCAGAATTGTAACACATTTTTAAGTACTTTAAATATTTTTTATTTTTTTTTATTATAAGAGTAAAATTGTTATTTGTTTTGTTAATTTGTTAATAAAGTTGTTTTTTTGATAGTAGTGATGCTTATTTTATTAAAAAGAAAATAGTCCACTTGCCTCCTCTGTGTGAAATGTTTCTGCAGTAGAATTCCAGCCGTTTCCTCTTATGAAGAATCCATGGATTGCGTAGCAAGTACAGCGAACAAACGACATAAAGTCCAACAGCCAAGCAGAGGAGAAGAATCCCACTCAGTACGTCCATGCTGAAAACTCTTTAACCAGTCAACTCCTCTCTAACTGCACTATGACTCTCAGAAGTGGATATAATTAAGTTACAGATTCTAGAAAGCAAATATCAGCGCTCTACCTATAGAATCAGCTGTGCAGTCCTGCTTTGCTTTGTGTCTTATCTCATGCAGGGTCTAGCATTTATTCTTTCTAACTAAACACGTGATCATGCGTAAGAGTTGGGTGTGTGGTTAGGTGCAATACTGAGATCCAAAAAAGAAAGAAATGGGATTTAACTGTGAACAAAGAAATCAAATCTCTTATCTTATTCATATACTTCCGTTGAGACCATGAAACTATTTGAAACCATAAAAAAATAATGATTAGGTTTTGATATATGAGTGAAAAGACAGGTGTTTTATCCCTTATCTGAACTGTTGTGGTTTGTGTCAGACTGTCTCACAAGCTTCACATGAACCTAACCTTCTGACTCGACCAAATCCACACTTCTGCTTGAGTAATAACATGCTGTTGGAGTAAAGCATGACAAGCACTTTCTAAGAACTTCATGCAATACATTTAGAAGAATATCCTTTTTTTTCATGTCATGATAGCTTGAAAATTCCCCATGTATTTCCAAGGCCATCATGATGTAATGTCAAATCTTTTTTTTTTTCTTTTGCGCTTTTAGGAATTTACTGAATTAATGGTAATTGCTTACATCTGAATCCAGCCCATGTGTCATTTTGGAAGGTTGAACTAGGTAAACAGAGTTAAAAGTTTAAGACTACACCTTTGCCAAATATTCAGCACAGCACATTTTGACCTGAAAATGAACTGAGCATATTTTAGTAACTTTGTTGGAATTTTGTTGCAAGTTGAGCTTTTGGGCAAAATCCAGTAAAACCTGGCATGAATTGTCCAAGCAGTATCATGTGCACAAACAGTCACACAGAAGATCATCTAATCACACAACACAAGAAATACTTCCTCATACTACATATGATTGATCCGTTTACATGAAATCACAAAAGCTACAATATCTTGTTTAACTCTATCATTGTGTTAACATAAAAAAAAATGACCAGGTCAAACTAACCAGACACTATAAACTACTGTTCAATATCTTATAATATATATAAATATATAATATATAATATATAAAAATTTATGGTGAAAACCTGGGCCTGATTACAAATAATTTTAATAATTAAAATAATAATAAAAACACACACACAACTATTTCATTATAGTCATATTGCCAGGCTGAGAGTTTGAGAGATGTACTTTAAATGATAAATTATACCATAAATCATATGGTAGCTCATACACTGAAAAAAAAAATAAAAATACTAGTAAATTGTATTTAAGTTTTTATAATTAATATTTTAAAATTTTATTAGTTTTTAATTGATGTGTTTTTTTAATTGTTTGTGAAATTTATTAGCAATATATGAGTTGTTATTTTTTGTGTCTTTGTATTTTTTTTCAGTATAGCTTAGCTTTTATTTGAAAAAATCATATTTTAGATTATTTTATAGACAAATTACATTTGATATAATGTGATGTTAAACAATTGACAGTTTTTCACCGTATTTGTAAGGAAACTAACCAATTAACAGGTTTTTACTGTAAAGCATTTTTAAAATTATTTATTTATTTGGTAAAACATACATTTTAATAATAATTTTGAACTTATAATTGTAATATTTTTTTTCAACAATTTCCACCAGTAACGGATTATAAATATAACATAATTCAACCATGTACAGTAAGTCAAAGTATCCAAAAATATACTAACCATAATCACACTTCCAGTAGTATCAGAGTAAATATTTTATGAAAATCAAAGACAAGAATTTGTATTTCCTTTCTCAAAATATTTTCATTTAGCTGATAAATATACCTCTGGCCTGTCTCACCCTTATATATTTTTCAAAGTAGCAACATTTCAAACATTTTCATTAATAGTGTTCGCATTTTAACAAATGAACACAATGAAAAGTGTTTGTGAGTGTGAAATGAAACCAATGTTTTTGTATATTTTCTATATTTGATATAATGAAATCTATTGTAGGAATTACCAGGCCTTGCAACTTTTTAAGTTAGCAGATTTAAATTAGGCACAATTCACAATTCCTCACACTAAACGCCCTCATTGCCGCTAATGTAGCATGAATGGAGCCTGTCGTGCTACTGTTGCTTAAAGACACACACCTGGGCTCGCATAAACACATTAGTTGCCATTAGGCCTTACAGTCCCTATAAACTCTGAAACGGACACACGCTGTAGTCAGTAATGACATCCACCCCCCTCTGAGAGCGACACCTCCACTTCCCCTCTCTCTCACAGCCCGCTTTATCACCCGCCTGTGAATACACAACACAAACAACAACTACAACAACAATGCAGTCTGCTGACCCCTCAGAGCTCAAACCAGCGTTTAGGACGTATTAACAGATCAGAATATGCGTCTTTTATTTATTTTTATTGTCTTTTTTAAGCCAAAACCTGGAATCAAGTTAGCATATTGGCACTTCTGGTTCCATCATCCTGAAGTCAATGGGTTTTTTTGTTAAATGCCTGAAATAAGGTCTGTGGTGATGAACACAAGCTCAAGATATTTTGATGTTTTATTCTACTACATAAAGACTTTACTCGTCTAGAAAAAGGCAGTTGCTAACAAGTGGCTAAATGGGCATTAAACGTGATCAAGCTGAACAGGTGAATCCATAATCACTAGTTGCTTTCACAGCCTCATTGGGTTTATAATCACACTCATTAACTATTCTAACTCAAACTTTCAGGGAAAGTTTTAAAATAAAGGCTGAAAGAGTTGTCAGAGGTTAAATGCGACCATAGTGTAGTTCGTTTATAGCGCACATTTAGCTTTTAATTTCTGGTGATTGTATTTAGTATGGAAGCCTGTTTCCGCCACTTAATAAAAAATAAAACAAGGTAATTTTTATCTCACAATTTTGACTTTTTTTCTCAGAATTGAGTGATATAAACTCTCAATTGGGAGTTATAAAGTCAAAATTGCAAGGTATAAATGTGCAATTCTGACTTTTGTCAGAATTGACAAACTTTGACAAACTCGCAACTTTGAATTGCAAATTATAAAGTCAAAATTGCGAGTTATAAAGTCATCTATAGTCGCTATTCTGAGAAAAATAGTCAGAATTGTAAGATAAAAAGTTGCAATTACCTCTTTTTATTTTTTATTCAGTGGCAGAAACGGGCTTCCATAATTTAGGCTCTTAAGTTGTGTAAAACGTGTAAGAATTATAAACCTGAGTTGGTCACAGAGCTTATTTTCTGCAATAATCCAAAAGCCACTGGAAAATCCTTTTAGGTTTTTGTTGAAGGAAACAGGCTGATGCAAACTCACTGGTTGGCCTACAAAAATATCCAGTACTTTATAATGTCCTGCCCAACAAACATCATCTAAAACATATGTTAATCTGTCAAAAGACATTTGGATGGTGTCTGAACATCAGTGTTTACCTAAGAGACCAAACTGCAGCAGTGACCAAACTGTCCGTCAAACGCCTCCACCTGCAAGCCCACCCTCACCACCAACTGAGAATGAGAGGGCAAAGGCCAAAATTAAACTAGACATCAAATCCTTTTAGTATTACCTAACAATAAATCTAGTATTCCTCATCCGGTCAACTCTAAAACCATACATGGATAACGGTAGTGGTACAGACAGTCCATTTACGGTTGTGCCATTACATCATACCACTGGCATTCATTTACAAAGCATTTGGGGGTTTGACCTTCCTCTTTCTTCTCATTGTGGGAGGAAAACCAACCCGACATCAGCTCAGTCAGCAGTTCGATCCATGAGAATCCTTTTGTGAGCATGTCAAACACATGCTCTCTCAAATCATAACTAACCAACCAACCAATAAATAAACAAATGAATAAATAAATATCCATGCATTTTTCAAACCACTTGTCCTAGGGTCATTGGAATACTGTAATAATATAATATAATATTTAAAGTATGGCTCAGTTTGCTAATATTAGTGTAATGCCTAACATGAATAAAAATAATAGTTTTAAAGAATTTATTGATATAGGTTAATTTCAACATAGACATTTTAACAATTTTTATTTAACATTAGTTGTTAGTGTATTATGTACAAACGTGAATTCAGATGAACATTGGATTATTTATAAATGAACATTAACTCAGGTTAATAAATGCTCTAAAAATGTTGTGCATTGCTAACACAAGAGCTAATGCATTAACTAATTTTAACAAACTAAATTAATTTAAAACTAATTTATTTATTTAGAATTTATGTAATATGTGTACCATAAATGAATAAAAATATATACTATTTCATTACTGTTTTTAACTGTATAGTCCTTTTTCTGTTCTAGCATATATATATATAGCATATTTTTTATTGACTTTTTAATCATATCCTTAAGAGCAATTATTTATTTTGTATTTTGTAGTTTTATTTATTTATTTATTTATTTTTTTGTGGGTACAATGTGATGCAGATCAATAAAATGTAGAGAGAATCACATATACCTGTCAAAACAAGAACTAGCTAATACAAATCAGTGTCTAAAAACTACTAGCTTTGGATTTTTCTTACAGCTTTAGCCGTTTGAAAGTAACATTACATACATTAACATACACTGATGTTTTAGGTTTGATGTGCTAAGCAATGTGAGATAGTGTTTATTTAGCCGGTGTGTTAAGAGCAGGAATGATGGGCCCAAAAGATGGACCGTGAAGAAACAGAAGTAGAGGGAAGACGTGTGAAGACCTCACCATTTGGTAAACGTGTGAAGGTGCACTCACCTATATAATGCACAAGGAGACAAACGCAGAGACATTAGAAGAGAACATACAGAAAGGAACAGTCCTCAGAAGCAGGAAAGAAGACAGCAGAAGACTTTGAAACAGTATTTCTCCATTATGAAAGCTCAGTGAGCGAGGTGTTGAGTTGATACTGATAAACCCAAAAGTGAAGCAAGAACAAAAGCACGTCTACCAGAAAAATGCTGGGTGTGGAAATGTACCCTAGTTTGGCCCTGGGACCTCAGAGACTGAGCGACTGCTATTACAGAGGTAAGATAACTTTACTGCAATCGATGGAAAAATCATAGAAAGAAGCATGAATTTAAATTGGCATATGAGAGATTTAATGACTAAGTTAGTATGTAAGTTCTTGCACAGATTTTACTCCTAAAATTAAAGGTTCTACTGTTCTTCACAGTGATGCCTCAGAAGAACAATTTTGGTTCCCCAAATATTTTTATATTTTGTATTAGTATTTATTTTTGCATTTTCTGTTTCATTTTACCTTTAAAGTTTTAGCAATTTTGCCTTTTTTTTGCAATTATGATTCTTTTTTTTTTCAATGTCTGTATAGTCTACATATCATTTTTATTGCAGTTTTAAGTTATTTTAGTACATCAAGTTAAACTAAATGAAAATGAGAGATGCTTGTGCAGCTAGCTGAAATCAAATATATAAATACAATTTCCAGTAATGTAAATGTTTTTTAAGGTTTTAGTTTTAGAATGTTTCAGAGAACAGTTCTTAAAAGAACCATTTTTTCCACTATAAAGAAGCTTTTGTGTAATGGAATGATTCTATGGATGTTAAAGGTTCTTCAGTGAACCCAAAAATTGCCAATAAAGAACCTTTATTTTTAAGAATATAAAGGTCTCAAATATTTGATGTTTTATAGAGACTAACAGTACATTAGAAGACTATTCCAGCACATTTCACTGATAGAAAACTCCTCAAGCCATTGTTAAATGCATCAAAACTTCACAAAATTAGACATCTAGTTCTTAAAAATAAAGGTTTGTAGTGATGCCACAGAAGAACCATTTTTTGGTTCCCCAAACATCCTTTCAGTGAGCAGTTCTTAAAAGAACCATTTTTTTCTAAGTGTGAAGTACATTTTAACAGTCTAAAGAACCTTTTTCCTTTTTATAAAGAACTGGATACATTCCGTGCATGTTAAAGGCTCTTCATGGATCAATCAAGGCCAATAAGAGTAAATTCTAACATACAGATGTCACTGTCTGCTTCCTGTTTGCCCATCTCTTCTAGATCATGAACCCCCAGCACATGTGCCACTGTATCCTACTACATGTGACATGGCAGCTCGTGGGCTTCCCCCCCGACTGCTGCAGCCACCTCCTGCCAGCGCAGAGACTCCTGGGACTCCACAGGACAATGCTCCAAAAATGGAGCTTGAGAATGCATCGCTGTGGAAACAATTCAGCACAGTTGGCACTGAGATGATTGTGACTAAGAAGGGCAGGTGAGCACATTTTGAGTATGGAAAGAAATAGTGTATATGCACCTGGAAATGCAAGTTTGGAACATTTGGTTAGTTTGCTAAATTTTCATAGTTTTAACTTCTTTTCTTTCTCTGTTCCTCAGGAGAATGTTTCCACAGCTGCGAGTGAAGCTGTCAGGGCTGAACCCATCACTGCGTTACATTCTTCTTTTAGACATTGTACCTGTTGATTCCTCTCGCTATCGATTTCAAGACAACAGCTGGCAGGTGGTTGGCGGAGCTGAGGCTCGGCTGCCGGACCGCGTCTTCATCCACCCGGACTCTCCTGCAACTGGAGAACACTGGCAGAACCGCACCATATCCTTCCACCGGGCCAAACTCACCAATAACACTCTGGATGCACAAGGATATGTGAGTAAAATGCATCTTTCATTATCAGTATTCAAACTTGGTTTACACTTCAGTTTAGGGACCAGCTCTCACTATTAACTAGTTACTTATTAGCATGCATATTACTAGCATATTGGCTATTTATCAGTACTTGCATAGCTCACATTAATGCCTTATATATATATATGCCACTTTTGATATTGTGTGATTTTAGTGCCTAGATTTGAACTGTTACACATAATAAAATGTTTGTTCATGACATAATAATAAAAGTTATTCTAAAGTGCAATTTAGGTTTTGCCAATTATGTCTTTGTTAAATAATTCCTCAGTACCTCAGCAATAGCACAGCTTTAACGGTGGTTTCCATCTCTCTTTCTTCTAAAGATCATTCTCCACTCCTTACATCGCTACCAGCCACGAGTCCATGTGATCGAGGCCCGTGATGTGCTGATGTGGGGAAGAGCCCAGCACTCTTTCATCTTCCCCGAAACACAGTTTATTACAGTCACTGCATACCAGAACAGCAAGGTGAAAGAAAAATACATTTCACAGATTTATATATATATATATATATATATATATATATATATATATATCTATATATATATATATATATATATATATATATATATATATATATATATATACATACATACATATATATATATATATATATATATATATATATATATATATATATATATATATATATATATATATATATATATATATATATATATTACATACATATATATATATATACTTAAAGAAAAAAGAAAAAAAAAAACATTAGTGCAACTAATAAACTAACTAGTGTTTTTTTATTCTTGTTTTCTCCTAGATTACTGAACTGAAGATAAACTCAAATCCTTTTGCGAAAGGCTTTAGAGAGAATGGCATGAACTGCAAAAAGTAAGTTAAACACACATACACCAACATATCCTAATAATGAACTAATAGTAGACTTATAATTTCTTGTTGAAACTCAAAAACATCTTTAGACATCTGGACTGAAAACACAATACAAGTTTTCTGTTGTTTTCCTCAGACAAAGAGAGGCAAGACTGAAGAGGAAAATTACATCCAATCAAGATGAATGTTTGGATATTGGTGAGGATATCGATGTCTTATTTACATCAGAATCTACGACTTTACAAAACCAAGACACAAACAAAACATTTAAAAAAATGCATGAGATTTTACCAGTTTATATATATATATATATATATATATATACATTTACTCTTATGATGAAAGAATACTTCACTAAAATTGTACTTGGTCTCCCAAATATTGCTTTCTTGCTTTATGACACTATTCTCTCTTTATTCCTCTTCAGAGTCATGTGACCCATGTGATTCCACTGAGCTCCTACCACAGTCGGTGGAAATTCCAAGCTCCGCCCTCTCCATTATAAACACCGCCCTCCCAATAACAGACTCGGGTTTTCATACTGAAGTTCCATCCCTTCCAGATCAGACAGTCTCTGACCAACCCCTTGTCCTTGGACAAGAATTCTTGACCTCTGAGATTTCCTCAATGGAGAGTCAACAACAGACAGCCTCAGAAAATAATGTAAACGACACACTGATGGATGGGTAAGTGCTATAACCTCCTGGCTTCATTAACAGCAGCTTTCAATGTTTTGGGGCATATTTATCAAAGATAGTCTTACTTTTTGTTACAGGTCTGGACAAATGATGGGCCTTTCTGGATATACATCAACATTCCCAACTCCTCAGCTCAGCTCCTCATCGCATGCATCAGTGCCTTTGCCTCAGTCATCTTCCATCTATTCCATGGTGTCCTCCACACAGAACTCTGACCTTCAGCTTCCCCAGTCTTCACCCTCTATGTCCACGTATTCCTCTATGCCTTCTTCAGATTTTACTGGTCTAAATACCGCTACAACTATGCCCTCCTCTACAACCTCTCCCCCAGGCTCTTCATACCCTCCCATCTCTCACTCTAGCTCTCCGCACCTTCTTCCCTCGTCATCCTACCACTCTCTTCTCCCAACAGACCAGTCCCAAGACAACCTAAGCCCCCATACACCTACAAATCCACCTTTCCAGTCTATCCCCACCTCTTCTTGTCAAGGTTCTGGGTTAACTATTGACCCCGGCCAAAATCAAGTGGATGATGGAGGATTAAGCTCATCCAACGCAACAACTCCTGCAGTCCAAAACCCATCCCAAACTGCCTTTCCCTTCCCTCCGGTGCAGTCCTCTAACGACCCCGATCCAACATCCCCTCCATGTCAAAGTCTACCCCAATCTGTTCTACCCTTTCAGCCAGTGCCACAGTGCAACCCAAACCAAATTCCCACCCCTTCTGACCCAAATACAACTCCAACTGCATTCCCCTTCCCTCCGGCAGCACAATCCACCCCTAACACCATAATGACACCTTCCAATCCAAACCCAATGGGCTTCCACTTTCCCCCTGTTCAACAGAACCATAGCCACAACTTGGGTACCCCAATTCATCCAACAACTGGATACTTTTCATTGCCTTCCACCAATGTTATCCATCAAGCCCCAATGCAATCAGTTTCCAACACAATGCAGCCTACCACAGCATATGCAGTCCCCTCATTCCCTGCATCTCTGCCCAAACACACCACTCCTGGGCCTTTCCAAAACCCTGCAGCTACTCTCACCTCTCACACTTCTTACCCCTTCCCAACTCCTATCCCATCTGGTCCACATCCTCTCCAGAGTCTGACTCTGCCCCCATCTAACTCGATCCATAGTGTCCCTGCGATCCCGAATACAACCCAAATTCAATCTACCTTTTCCCAGTCCTACCCTAATCCCTCCTTCCCTCACATTCCACCCCAAACGGCAAACCCCTGTCAGATTACCTCCCAGTCTTTTCCCCCAATCCAAACCTCAAGTACCTCCCAGTTACTATCTCAGTTTAATCCCCAGGTTACTCAAGCCTCAACCCATCCACAATTCCCTTCCTCTTCAAACGCATACCCTGCTGTAGCTCCCACTGAGATAGGCACCTTCTCGCAGCTCAGTTCCGCTGCCCCCTATCTGCCAGATATGGTACTGCACCCTTCCTTGCTCCCTTCTCTTGATTCCTCTCTCTCCTCCTCTGCTCCCCCATCACTTTATAACCCTTTTCCTTCCTACTCACTCCGTCTTTGTCAGGATCCCCGGTCCTCCCTGCATTTACCCCTAAGGCATATTTATAGACAGCCTCAGCATGCCCATGCTCATGGTCAGGGCTCTTACTTTGACCTTAGTGGAAGAGCAGTATTCTGAGAATAAAGAGAAAAACAACATGTTAGACAAAGTTTGCATGGAAATTGTGATGTCTGCATCAATCAGCAACTTTGCTCTGAAGATGATGGAAGCACTGCGCATTTTATGACTGCATTGGAGGACCTGTGAGACAAAAAGAGACAAACCAAAGCGTAGTTTAAAATGTAAAACTTCTTAGTGTTTATTGCTGACAAAGAAGGTTAGAATGTTTTGTTTTATCCTGATTATGCTTGATGAAGTTGAATAATGATGTATATTTTTCTTATTTCTATTTGTATGCTTTAATGACAAAATAAAGTTTGAATGAGTTTAATTGTATTTGGATCTTTTTCTAATCTTGTGTGTGTGTGTGTGTGTATACATAAAAAAATCCACATTCTATGGTGGGCCCAAAAAGTATTTGGACACTTTAGACACACTTTAATGTATAAATGTCATTGCATCAGAAACCAAAATTCAAAAAGTGGCATGCACAAAATAATATTGCTAGACCTTTTATCAAACTCTGTTCACATTATGAAGACGATGCACATTCATTAACATTCATAGCTTACAACACACCAGTGCTTTTTATTCCTGTCATAAAATGCCAACTACTGGCAAATCTAATTTAGTTGGTCAAATAATTAATGAAGCAAACAGTTAACAGTTTAGTTTGCTTTTCCAGATTCTCTATCCTTCAAAACTGTGAGGAACCTATTGAAACTTTTGACAAAAAATGAGGATATGGATAATGAGGGGACTGCATAACAGATGAGTGACTTGTTAAGAAAGATTAGGGTTAATTCAGGATAACTGGGCCAAGAAGTGTCCCGATTTACCTGAATTCACCCCCTGTAGAAAGTATTACACATGCAAATTATGACAGAACATGAAAGAGAGAATTTAAAACAAATAAAACAGACATGTCTGTTAAAACCATCTATCTCTCTCACACAGTACTAACCATCACCTCTGTGTGTCAGCTTCAGGGTTGATTCCAGTTCTGCATGACATTTGCTCATGGTCAGGTGTTGAGAGTGGGTGTGCGTTAGAAACTGAGGAATGGTCATTAAAGTCCAGGTGATAATTACCTCAAACCCCTCTTTCAATTTCCCACCTCCATTTATTTCTATTTCCTCCTTTTCCATATGGTGTTGGACAAAGAGAGGGTTTAAAATAAGGTTAGGTAAACAGCACTACACTTGGGCACAGGGTGCTGAGAGAGACACCTCAAATAAGCACAACATCGTAGATAAGTGGTTTGATATATTTTAATATAATTCATTTGATTTTTATGTTGTTGTTCACAATGTCCACAGTGATCAATAACGGTTTCTGAAGGATCATGTGACACTGTAGACAGTAATGGCGGGAATAATTACATTTTAAAATATATCAACGTGGAAAACTATTATGGGAAAACTATTTGAAAACTATTTCGATTTGTAATAAAATTTCACAATATTACTTTTTTCCCCCTGTATTTTTGACCAAATAAATGCAGCCTTGAGCACAAGAAACTTCTTAAAGACATTAAAAAGTCAAATTTAAAACAAATTTAATCCAAATAATATGTGTTACAAAGGCAGTAATTGGAATAATATTCACTGATGAATTGTGCACAGTAACACCCGGAACACGCATTAAGAAAAGGCTAATTTTGATTTAATGTTCATTTTAATCCTAAATCATCCTCAACCTCCACTAGAGGACACTATTTTCCACAAGGCTAAAGTCTCAAATGCATGGCCATCATTCGAGTTATGATTTATTAAAAGTCTTTTGCCACTTGTCCTTTACCCTGATATTTCTCTTCTCTCTCTGAGATTTTATTCAGAGATCTTTATAACAGTACAGCAGATACTTACACAAAATGCATATAAATATCTGTTGTCACTCCATCTCATCTTGAAATATTACTAACAATATAAAAGTTATTCTTACATTTACTTCGTAGATCAGTAAAGATTTCACTGCAAAAAGACACATGAACCACAAGCGGCAGGTGGACGCTTTCACAATTATACCAAAAGGCCTTTTACTTGCTAAAAAAGTATAAACTATTTATCATTGATAATTAAGAGGCCTTGTGTATCAAATAAGATGCAGTAGGCTTTATAGGGTTAAAGTCATTTAGAATCAAATAATCACCTGTCATTAGTACGTTCCCATGGATTGGATCTGTTCGCCCTTTTTTTCAGCCAGTTTTCTCTCTTTGTCCATGTAAGCGTCTCTGACGAGTTTAACATCGAGACGTCTGAATGGCATCAAGAAATAGATTCCTTGAATCCTGGTGAAGAAACAAAGTATGTCTGTAAAGCCATTAGGGACATGTGTTTTTTAAACATCATTCTTAAATATTACTAGGTAAAATAGTTTTAAAAAATACTATTAGAAGAGAGAAATATCAAGATTTGTTTAATGGCAATGAAAGGCTGGTTGTGGTGTTCTTAAGGTAGCACTGATATGTGTTCCAGATCCAGACACTAGGCAGACTGAACTTCTTCATCATTGCCATGGTGATGAGTGACAGGGCAGGATTCATGTAAGTGTACTCAGCATCCACCAGAACACAGACTTTACTAACACTCACCTATAAACACACACTATGTCTAGTCAGTCCCATCATTAACTTTCTTTTTTGCTAATTTGTGTTTAAATCTTCTATTTTATTGAGTCTCTGAAGGCCCAATAATAAGTGCGTTTTCACACTCAGAGAACAAAGAACCTTAATCTTTGTTAATCTCAACTCATATAAAATGATCTTTATAGATGAAACACTCACATACAGCTCAGGGCTGACCAGTGCTGTGATCTTCAGCTGCATCATGGGATTTTTACTCCAGCCTTTGCTGTGAGACATGTGGACACACTCCAGCATAGCTGCTAGGTTGTCTTCATATCGATGTTCCCTGTAGATAGACCTTTGTGTCATGAAATATATTACATTTACAATTATAGAATTATGAATTACTGCTTTGCTACAAATTCAGCATCACTCCTAGACAATAACTGCACAACGGCGTGTGAAAATAATGAAGGCTCAAGGCAAAAAAGCCTGCCAAATTTATAATGTGGAGCTCCACGTCCAGCCTCACTGGGTCCCATGGTGCAGCTCAGCCACTGGGCTTACAGGGTCTCATGGTGCAGCTGCATCTGGGCTCACTAGGAATTGTGGTGAAGCTCAGCAAAGCCTTAAGTATACCTCAGTTTTGACATGAATACTGGCAATTGCCATACAATTCCCAATGAACAAAATCAAGGGGAATACCAGGACACACACGTATGTACCCCAATGATATCATCTTCTGCATGGAACCTGCAATCTCATCTTCTGTTTCCCCGGCAACAAACTGAGCATTCACAGATGGGCGCAAAACTTCCTTGTAATGGTCATCAGCTTCGTTAGACATGAGATAACAAGAAACATAACATGTAATCAGATGCTGTCCACAGAGCTCCTGACAGAAAACATCTCCAGGATGCTACGCATCATATGACTGTTGCATGTAAAATTTCAAACATCAATCACAGTTATGATAGAATATGATCTAACCACTTAAATGATACTACATCATATATAGTCCATTCTATAAACTGTCTCTTCCCCAAATAGTGAAAGCAAACAATACATTTACTACACGACCGAGGAAAGAAGCCTCGGTTATCGAGTCTCTCATTATGAAACTCATTATTTTGTCTCTGTAAATGAGGAAGAATCTAATCTCACAGCGGGAAAGTACGGAATACCACAAGGATCTGTAATAGGCCCTCTAATGTTTTCATTATACATGCAGTCTCTTGGAAATATTATTAGAAAACGGGATTAGTTTCCACTGTTGAGCAGATGATACTCTATACATTTCTCCTAGACCAGATAAAATTGATAAATTATCCAAGCTAACAGAGTGTGTTAAAGTGTGGTGACTCTATGGGTCTTTGTTAATTCAGGAAGTGCATTTCACTGGCAGTTCACACAAAAATCTAGTTGTTACCTAACCTTACCACAGTTGTTAACCAGCACAGGGAACGAGCAAAGCCTGAAGACTCCAAGGGCTTGGATCAGTTCCCAGAAACTCTTCACCTTAAATGCTTGAGGATCCTCAAAGTTCAGAAAGTCAGGTGATGAGGGGTTATGGAGGTCTCGTCACGTTTTGCCGCCAGGGACTGTAAGGCAGCCACGCTCTTGAGTCACACAGATATGAAACGATTCAAAGCTCGCCTAAAGTATTGTCAGTGAATAATGTTTTACAGACTTTACTTCTGTGCAAAGAATTCCTTTGACCTTGTGTGTTCCATTAGTTAGATTTTGGTTAGTGGTCACTATGCTTAGACTTCATTGGTTAAAAATGGGTCATCATATGGCTTGACAGCATTTAGTAAATGTTTATATCGGTCAAGAACTTGCAGATCAGTGAAGATCTGTGGGTTTTGTGTGGGACAGTGTGTTATACACAGAAAACATTTAGTTGAACACCTGCATTCAAAAAACAGATTTCCCACTGCTAACTTAAAGCCATTTAGAATCAAGCAGCTCAAGGATACAGTCCACAGACCACTCTAACCTGGAAAAAACTAAAACCCTCTAATCTAAAATGCTCAGAAATCTAGTATCATTCCAATCTTTGTAATAAGGAAGATACATTTTTACTCCGCATTTCTGCCTTTTCAACAGACCAGCGGCTCTACAAATTGTTATATTTTTACCAGTGTATTTGATGAGCCTTAAAAAACAACAAGGGCTATCTGGAGTGATCATTATATCTAATTTACATAAGACCACACAATGGAAGGGAATGACATGTTTACATATAAATAGCCATTCATATTACCTGTAACTCAACTGGTAGAGCATCGAGGGGTTAGGTCCCCAAAAAAATGAATGCATGATGAACTGTATGAAGCCCAAATGCATTTTAAAAAGTTTCTATTCGATACATTTTCCAAATAAGCTATTATACACCTTATCTTTACTCATACGCCACATGGATAAAAGTATGCCATGCAGTCTGCATTTACAAACACTTGTGAAAAAATGGGTTGTTCTGAAGAGCTCAGTGAATTGAAGTGTGGTACTGTGATAGGATGCCACCTTTGCAGCAAGTCAGTGCATGAAATTTCATCCCCTCTAGATTCCACGGTCAACTGTAAGTGGTTGTATTATAAAGTTGAAGCGTTTAGGAACAACATCAACTCAACCGAGTGCTGAGATGCATGGTATGTAAAAGTCGCCAATGCTCTGCTGATTCGATAGCTGCAGAATTCAATGCAAACTTCCACTGGATTAGTATCAGCACAAAAACTGTGCGTGGACACTCCATGGAATGGGTTTTCATGGACGAGCAGCTGCATACAAGCCTCACATCATCAAGTACAATGCCAAGTGTTGGATGGAGTGGTGTAAAGCACACAACCACTGGACTCTGGAGCAGTGGAAACCTGTTCTTTGGAGTGGCGAATCACAGTTCTCTTTTTGGCAGTCTGATGGGTGACGGCAGGAGAACATTACCTTCCTGACTGCACTGTGCCAACTGTTTGGTGGAGGAGGGTTAACGGTATGGAGCTGTTTTGCAAGGCCTAGGCCCCTTACTTCCAGTGAAGGGAAATCATAATGCTTCCTCAAACCAAGACATTCTGGACAATGCTATGCTTCCAACATTGTGGGAACAGACTGGGCAAATCTCTTTCTTTATCCCAGAATGACTGTGCCCCAGTCCACAAAGCAGTCATGGTCGGATGTGTTTGGTGTGGAAGAACTTGACTGACATGCATAGAGCCCTGTCCTCAACCCCATTGGGATTAACTGTAACAGACTGTGAGCCAGGCCTTGTTGTCTAACATCAGTGGCTGACTTCACAAATGCTCTACTGGATAAATGGGAAACAACTTCCCACTGAAACACTCCAACATCTTGTGGAATGCCCCTCAAGGAAAAGTGGAAGCTGTTATAGCATTCCTCCATCTTAGAAACACTGCCAAGCTATGAAACATGTTACCTGTTTCTGATGCAGAAAAGCTAGTTCATGCATTCATGACCTCTAGACTGGACTATTGTAATGCACTGCTTGGTGGTTGTCCTGCATCTTCAATAAACAAGCTACAGGTAGTACAAAATGCAGCGGCTGGAGTCCTTACCAGGTCAAGAAAATATGATCATATTACCCCAATACTACAGTCTCTGCACTGGCTACCTATTAAGTTCCGTATCAGTTACAAAATATTATTACTTACTTATAAGGCCCTTAATAGTTTAGCTCCTGCATACCTAACTAGTCTTCTACCCACGCTACAACCCATCACGCTCCCTAAGGTCACAAAACTCTGGACTTTTGGTAGTACCTAGGATAGCGAAGTCCACTAAAGGAGGGAGAGCTTTTTCACATTTGCCTCCCAAACTCTGGAATAGCCTTCCTGATAATGTCCGGGGTTCAGACACACTTCCTATGTTTAAATCTAGATTAAAAACACACCTCTTTGGCCAAGCATTCAAATAATGCATCTCATAATTTTTGGCTGCAGTTATATCTGATCAAATGCACATTATTATTCTTTAGTTTGGGTTAAACAAATTAATTTTACTAGGCTTGAACAGCAGCTATGCTAACTATGTCTCTATTTGTTTCTCTGTTTTGCCACGGGATTTAACTAGGATTTACACAAGCTCCAGTCTGGATCCAGAACACCTGATAAGAGATGATGCCAACCCCTCAGAGGACCTCAGATGATGCTAACCCTGAAACAGCATACAGAACTACCACATTTTGCTATAAGTTTGATTGCATAATTGCTATTAATAGTTTTAATCGTCTGTTTGTTTACGTCTTTTATTAATTTTCCGAACATTTCTGCCGTATGCACATGATAAGCTACTACTAAACATTGTAGAAACTTAATTTTCTGTAAAGTTGCTTTGCAATGATTTGTATCGGAAAAAGTGCTATACAAATAAACTTGAATTGAATTATAGCTGCAAAGGGGGGACCAACTCCATGTCTACATATTTAGAATGTGATGTCATTAAAGTCCTGGTTACTTTAATGGTCAGGTGTTCTAACACTTTTAACCATATAGAACTGTACGATATAAACTCACAATGACAAGTTTATAACATGCAAATTCAAGATATAAACTCAACTGTGATAAAAGTCAGAATTGTGAGATAAAAAGTCACAATTACCTTTTCTATTCTTTTATTCTGTGGTCACATTGATCACATCATTTTTGTGGGTGAAAGATTTCCCAATGCAGATTTCACAACAGTCGCAGCGTTCACCAAAAAAAGCTGCTTGTACTGAGGTTTCAAACCTCAACACAAATGATTGATGGAAACTCTACTTCATTTTGACTGAATAATCTTTATTAATTCACCAGATTGTAACACAGATAACTTGATATTTCTTCCAAGCCTACTATATCATCTCTAAAACTGCTACTTCAGAACCATCGACACTAAACTCAAGCTCTGAAGTTACAGGAAAAACAAGCTAATTGTGGTGCCTTTTTTTTTGTTAACAATATAATTGAGCTTTTATGATTTGGTGTTATCAGCAAACTACAGCACTGCAAAACTGAGGGTAAAGCTGACGTATTGCAACAAATCTGGAGTTGGTGGGTGGAGAGCAACGCAGAGGAACCTGCAGTCTGGTTCTGGAATGAAGCTGTGTGTGAACAAGCCGCACTGGGATCAGTATGAGCTCTGGTTCTGGTTCCTGTATCCTCCTCGCTGGTAGTTCTGTTTCTGCTGGTAACCGCCTTTCTGATCTACAGCAGTGACAGAGAACAGAAAAAAAAACACACCCATATTAAGTTTCAGAAGTCATATGTGCAGCATTTACAGTTCATATCAAGAGACTGAAGCTGCTTTGAGGTTGTCAAGGAAGAACGAGACAGTGAGCTAGAGAGAGTGAAAAAGGTTGGCAGCGCATTCATTGGTGAAGGCAGAAATGAGTGAACAGGTGAGTTAAGGTGGATGAAGGAATGATTGAATGATTGAACATGTTCATAACCACCTCGTTGGTAACCTTGCTTCTGGTAGTAACCTCCCCTCTGGTCTGGAGCTGCATAGTGAAAAGTGTTTAGAGACACAGGCGCACATGCACTTTAACTTGCACAAAGCACTTGAACACACACTTTGGTAGCAACATTGCACAGCAGCTGTGTCGAGTGGACACAAGCGAGAAGCACACAAGAGTACAATCTGAATGTGTGTGGGCTGTCATATGCATGGTTGTGTGTGTGTGTGTATTAAGATGTCTGCGTGAATGATAATTACCTCTCTGGTAGTTCTGCTTCTGCTGGTAACCTCCTTTTTGATCTGTGTGAGAGAAAGAGAGGTTTAAGTGATTTGAAATGAAGTTATGGCGGTTCAGCTCAATTTAAAACAAACATACATTAACATATGTGACCCTGGAGCACAAAGTCTCTGGGGTATATTTGTAGCAATAGCCAAAAAAAACACTATGGGTCAAAATTATAGATTTTTCTTTTAGGCCAAAAATCATGAGGATATTAAGTAAAGATCATGTTCCATGGAGATATTTTGTAAATTTCCTACCTCAAATATATTAAAAAACTTAATTTGATTAGTAATATGTATTGCTTAGAACATCATTTGGACAACTTTAAAGGTGATTTTCTTAGTATTGTGATTTTTTTGCACCCTCAGATTCCAAATATTCAAATAGTTGTATCTTGGCCAAGTATTGTCCTATCATAACAAACCATACATCAATGGAAAACTTTCAGATGATGTATAAATCTCAATTTAAAAAAATAATTACACTTAAGACTTGTTTTGTGGTCCAAGGTCACATTTTATTTCTTTATTGAATTATTTGATTTATTTATACACAATTATAAAGCAAATCATCTTAGTAATTTTACTAAGATGATTCGCGTTATAATTATATATATATATATATATATATATATATATATATATATATATATATATATATATATATATATATATATATATATATATATATATATATATATATATATATACACACACACACACACACACACACACACATATAAAATTAATTTTCTAAATTAATTAATATTATCATTAATGAATATTGCAAATGTAAATAGTAATATGTAGTGCATATATATATATATATATATATATATATATAAATTTTATAAATTACTATATACACACGCACGCATACACAAATGCACATAATAGATTATGAAATTATATTCACATCTATACATCTTCAATAAATATGACAAATGATATATCATCATAAATAAAAACAAAGCTCTTGTAGTAAATCAGTAAACAATTATTATGACTTAAATTTTTTATAATTAAATTATAAAACCAAAGTACGTTATAATTATAGTAAATAGTCAAAAATGATTAGTATATTAATAATTTTTAATATAACTGTATTACTATTATTTATAGATAACTTATTTCATTTATATTTAAGAAAATACTACATTTATTATGCAAATTATCTTTATCTGAAAGTGATCTTTAATCAGATTTCAGGGTCTTGTTCTTGTACCTCTGTTGAAATATCCTCCATAGACGCCCTGTTTGAGGTCGAAGACACGTTCGTTGTTCTCTACCAAGCCGCCCAGTTTCTCGGCCAGCTGCAGGGCCATGTTCTGCAGGGATGTGGGCTCCGTCCTGTGCATCACCACTGTCTGAGTCGGCTGGTCTAGAGATGCCTGAGCAAAGTACGGACACAAGACTAAAATGAAGGTACTGGTTTGGATGTGGATGGAAAGTTCAGGTAAAACTGATTGTTTTTCTTTTACCATGAGTTCTTCATTGATGATCATCTTGCTGATAATGCTGTGCACTGTGGGTAACTCCAACTCAAACATCTCTGACAGAGTCTCCATGCTGCAGAGGAGAGGAAAAGACAGTGATGAACAACTGCAAAACACATGGGTCAATTTAACATTTCACACATTTGATGAAATAAAACGTGAAATTGTGCATGTTTTGCATGCTTGACATTAACTGAATTCTAAGTAGAATTAAGTTAAATAATTCTTTGGAAATTATGTTGCGAGTGTTGATCACATGTACCTGATCGAGTCATACACGCTGCTGTAGGTGAAAAGGTAAGTGCGCAGCGACTCCTCCTGGATCTTCCTGTAGGTTCAGAAAACAGCACCAAACATTAGTTCAATAGAATTCAAATGCAAATGCTAAAATCTTACGTCAGGCATCCTCAACTCTCTACCTGACGAGCATTTCCCGCACACACTGGGTTTCTGGGAACAGATCCCACACTTTGCTGTTCATCTTCTCATTGATGATGAAGGAATGGCAGGTTCTCCAGTCGCCCATCTTCATGGCCTTGCTGGCCGCCACAACGTGCTCCCTCATGCTCTCAGGAGGACCTGATGAGGACATAGTCACAGATTCATATTACTGAGATTAAAAAGCCCATTTGGATTTCCCATCTGTCCTCTCTTTTCTCTTTCTCACTCACCCAGCAGTGGCTGTCTCTCGCCCACCCTCAGCTGGTGGTGGAACTGTTTGCTGATCATCCTGCGACGGGCGTCAAACTCGTGGGCCGCCATGTAAGGGATCTCCAGCAGCATGGCTGACACCAGGTACACGCACTCCAGGAGCTCCAGGTTAATATGCATGTGGAATGGCACCTAAAACAAAAATCAAAATGTATTCACCCAGTGTTGTTCCAAACCTGTATGAGTTAATTTCATCTGTTGCACACAAAAGAAGATATTTTGAAGAATGTTGGTAACCAGATATCTGACAGTAGCCATTGACTCCCACAGTATTTTTTTTCCATACCATGGAAGTCAAAACCTACCAGCAACCAACATTCTTCAAAATATCCAGAACAACAAAGAACTAAAGATTTAGAACAAAGGTTTGCTTCATATCAAAAGTAACAAAATACAAAGCGTTTTGCAAAAATTGGATGAAGCCTGCAACAAATAACGAATTCAATATTGTCAACCCAGTCCTGCTAGAACCACTTACAAGGATTTCTTGGATTTCAGACGTCAAAGTAAACAGATGAGCCACTACAATGATTGATTCTACAAGAGAAAGCGGTCAGGTGTAATGTGGCTGTACCTGTCGCCTCTTCTCGATCTTCTCCTGCTCAGCGTTTCTCTCCTGCATGTTCCTCATGAGGAGCCCCTGTCCCAGCAGCTCCTTGGCTCTGCCGCTGGACTGGATGTCCAGAAGGGCGTTGTGGGCGTCTTTGATCATGCCCTGGCGGAAAGCACAGATGCCCAGCTGCACCATGGTCCTGTTGTACAGGATCTAAAAGAGAAGAAGAGTTGAGCCAGGAAATCACACCAACCAGTTAATCTTCAGAAGGAATGCGTGTGTGCACCTGGACAGGAGGGTCGGCGTGCTGGATGTTGTCTTGCAGGTGGCTCATGAGCATGAGGTCTCTGGCCTGGTACCAGCGGCTGTGCAGGGCATGATGGTAAATGTGGCAGAGGATTGCGCAGGTGCGGATACGGTCTGTGCGGTCTTTGGCGTAGATAAACTTGCACAAGCGGTCCATGATGATGGCACTGTCCTCTCCCTCGCTCTCCTCCTGATCCTGCTCGGACTAATGGACAGAGAGGTCAAAGGTCAGCATCAGGGTTTCAACAATAACCAACACTTAAACTACTGAATTTTTTTGTTTATTTAAATAAAGCTGAAATATTGAACTAAAAAAAATGAAAAACTTATTTTAGTTTTTTTTCCACAATTTCATTTTAAGTTGAGATTCTAAAACTACTAACTGGAACCTAAGCTAAAGATTAAAATAGAATATAAATATTTGATGAAAAAACTTTTCAAACAGATTTTCAATTTTCTTCTTAAAAAAAAACAAAAAAAAACAAAACAACAAAACTTAAATTGCTACAAAAAAATGTAATTTTTAATTCTAAAAGTATAAAAATAAATGATTATTAATATTATTAATAAATATTATAGTATTATATAATACTAAAATTACATGGCCAAGTTAGAAAAAAAACAAAAAACCTATTAAAACAAAAAAAAAATTTAAACAAATAGTAATATATAGAATAAGCTAATAAAAATTACCAAAGCACATGAAATTACTAATAATTTTACTTAAGTTAAAATGAAATTGTTTAAGTATAAAAGCCAATTCAAAATATTAATAAAAAATATAATAGTACATAGATAATAGTAAAATAACATTGGTTGGTAATATAAACAAATGGACCAGTGACCCAAGGCAACAATTCTAAGTTTTATTTTAATTTAGATAAAGTTGAAACATTAAAATGAAATGTGAAAACTAACTGAAAAATAAAATTAATAAAACTAAAACTGAAATAAAAACCAAAATAGTAATATTTAAAATAAACAAAAACTCTATAAAAGTAAGATTAAAAACTAAAAAAACTAAAACAACACTATAGTAAATACATATTAAAATAATAAGTGGTCCAGTTAGCTGCTACTGGTAAACACATCACCTGGTTTAGATACAAAGCATTATTCTCCATTAACAGTGAGACACTCACCTTGGTCTCTCCCTGTAGGCCCAGGCTGCGGCGGTGGGCTTTGTAGTCAAACTTGTAGTACGTGTGCATTATTCTGCGCAGGTAGATGCGGCACACTTCCTCCGTGCTGCCTTTAGACTCCAGATACTGCAGCAGACGGTCGATGATGCCACACACACGACCCTCGTCCTTCAGGTTATCTACATACTCTGCAAGAGCGTGAGAGGAAGAGGTGTCACGCCTCACGCCACCCAGACCAGTTCAGTGGCTGAAATCGGTCTGTACTCACCCTGAGAGTGAGGGTCTGTGTTCTGCATGATTTTGGTGAACTCTTCATCCATCCTCTCCACCAGAGTCAGAATACAGCCACGCACACGGAACGGCTGAAGAGAGGAATCGCCAAACATCAGCCAAATTTCATGTGCAAAATAGGGCTACTGTCAATAGTGTAGCTATTTATGATGCACAGCTCACACGAGAGTCACTTTCAAACCAAGAAGCTTTTTGTTGGTCAACATTAGAGAAATCTATACAGGGAACCTTTTCGAACTACCGAGATTAGAATACGGCTTAGTGCAAGATTCAAATTACAAAGTCTCTGAAAAATAAAGTTTAAAAATGAAGAAATTAAGACATAAATATTAACTTTACAGTTGTAAATATAAAGTAAAATTATAATTTAAATTTGATATTTTACAGTGAAATATTATATATTAATACATTTTAAATAAAAATAATAACTATTCTTTTATAGTATATCATTATTTTAAGTTCTATTATCACACAGCTCTGTGGAATACTTGATTCTGATTGGTCAATCGTCTATCCAGCGGTATGTTATTTCCAGATAACAACCACCAAAATGAACACCACACTGCTCATCCGGGTACTACGAGTTATCTTGTACATCCAGCCGGTTGTTATCTCAGAATAAACCCCGACAGGGTGATCAGGACCCCGACGCGAAGTGTCCCTTACTTATATTATATTGTTATTATTATTGTAATTATTATTTTATTTTAATTTATATATATATATATACACACATACAGTACAGGTCAAAAGATTGGAAACATTACAATTTTTAATGTTTTTGAAAGAGGTTTCTTCTGCTCATCAAGCCTGCATTTATTTGATCAAAAATACAGAAAAAAAATGTAATATTGTGATATATTATTACAATTTAAAATAATTGTTTTTAAATTTATTATACTTTAAATTATCATTTATTTCTGTGATGCAAAGCTGAATTTTTAGGATCATTATCACATGATCCTTTAGAAATCATTCTAATATGATGATTCATTATTAAAGTTGGAAACAGTTCTGCTGCTTAATATTTCTTCAGAACATGTGATACTTTTAATAACAATATACACTACTGGTCAGTATTTTTTTTTTCTTTTTTTTTAATAAAATCAATACTTTTATTCAGCAAGGATGTGTTAAATTGATAAAAAGTGATAGTAAAGAAAATATATTATTAGAATATATATTAGAATTTTTTTTTTATTTTGAATAAATGCAGTTCTTTTTAACCTTTTATTCATCAAATATATTAGACAGCAGAACTGTTTCCAACACTCATAATAAATCAGAATATTAGAATGATTTCTAAATGATCATGTGATAGACTGGATGTTACATGTGACACTGAAGGCTGGAGTAATGATGCTGAAAATTCAGCTTTGCATCACAGGAATAAATTTTTTTTTTTGAAGTATATTCAAATAGAAAACTATTATTTTTAAGTTGTAATAATATTTCACAATATTACTGTTTTTTCTGTATTTTTGATCAAATAAATGCAGGTTTGATGAGCAGAAGAGACTTCTTTCAAAAACATTAAAAATAGTAATGTTTCCAAACTTTTGACCTGTACTGTGTATATATATATATATATATATATATATATATATTAAAAAAAATCACAATATTGGCCAAACTGTACAACTGCACAAGTCATTTTTAAACTTGCATTTTAAGTCACAACCACAGTTTTTTATTTAAAAAAACCCAATGCAATTTGAATTTCCCCCACTTTGTGCAGCTGTACAACTTCCAAACAATGGATTTTGCCCGCATAATTCTGCAAAGCAACATTAAAAGTGACTGCACCTGTTCACTTTTTACTGATCAAAAGTTAACAAACCACTGTTGATGTGACATGTGACACTGACCTGGTCAGAGATGGCCAGGTTCTCGCTGTCCTCGGCGATGTTTTCTCCAATAAAGATGTTGTTGTTTTCAAACAGAATGTCCAGCAGCTCATCGATGCATTCCAGACACTTCTTCCACATCTCCGGCTGAAGAGGAGTGAGAGAGAATAACGTGAGTCAGAAACATTAGATGACCGTAACACCATCAGCACGTCTCAAGAGATCCTCACCTTCATGAAGGCGGCCAGGTTGGTGTTGTAGTCGTACAGGGAGGCGATGATGTTGAACTTAATCTTGACGAGGATGCCTTGGCCCAGGTTATTCTCATTAGAGATGCCAGATAGAGCGTGAAGGAGCTCGATCTGAGCAGCTCTGAACGACAAGGGAACAAACACATTTTGGTTATTATTCCTGCTTGTATGGTGGTCATTATTATTATTATTATAAGTTACTTGAAATAAATTCTTAAATGAAAGCATAAAAACTTTTTTTTTTCAGTTAGTTGACGAGGCAACGTTCTATTTCTGTTCTTTTGAACTTTCTATTCATCTTTCAAAATTCTTTAAATAATGCATCACATTTTCCACAAAAATATGAAGCAGTACAATTGTTTCCAACATTGAGTATTATCATGAATACATGTTTCATGAGCTGCAAATCAGCATATTAAAATGATTTCTGAAGGATCACGTGACACTGAAGACTGAAAATTCAGCTTGGACTCATATGAATAAATTACATTTTAAAATTCATTCAAAACTTTAAAAAAAAAACTTTAACAGCATAAACAAAAATAAATCAAACTCATAACTCGGTCAAAATGAGAGAAGGGGGGAATTTTTGTAAATGTTAATTAAATTTGTATTTTAAACTTTATTTTCAAGAAAAAAAAAATCTATCTATCTATCTATATATATACACATACATACAGTTTTTAGTAAAAGATCACATTTAAAGGGTAAAAAGTAAAGTTCTATACATTTAATACAATGTAATTATTAATATCACGTCATGGGTGGTCAAGCCATTAGAAAACCTAGTGGTCCACATAAAAAATTTTTTTTTCTATAGAATTCACTGTCACAAATGTCTAAATGATCCACTGATCATAAGACTGATGAGATTTTCCCACCTGTCGGTTCCTTTCTTTCCTCTGGCCTGCAGGATCTCAGTGAGCTTCTTGATCACCACAGCGCTGTTGATCTCTGTGCCTTTGGCGAACATCTTGGGCTTCTCCTTCACCAGCGGCACGCCACCCTTTACCTTCTCCCATCCTCCTTCCTCTGCTTCTCCATCTTCATCGACCTCCTCCTCCACCTGCTCAATCTTCTTGTGCCTCTTTCTCCTACCGTCCTTCTTGGGTTCGTGCTGCTTGTCGCCGTCTTGAGCTCTGTGAGGGCGAGTGCAGAGTATAAAGACACTTGAAGCCGTTAAAGATAAATAAACTTAACAGCTTAAGGCTGAAACACATACTTCTTGAGGAAGACCACAGCCAGCGATGCTGCCGCTCCTTCGTTGTCCTCGCTTTCACCGCCGCTGTCCACAGAATCAGAGCCCCAGTCCTCACTGTCCTCATCATCATCACTCTCAGACTCCTCATCCTGACAACGACAAAGTGCTGAATCGTGAACACAGTTCAAATCAAGTCATCTGCCCCAAAGTGACTTTCTAGTTCTTTTAAAAATCACGTGAAATGGTCTTGTAAGGCGTGTTGGGACCTACAGCAGCGCCTTTGAGGAACTTGCTGGCCTCTGGTGCCTTCTTCTCCTCTTCTTGAGGTTTCTTCTTCATTAAGCTCTTGGCAGTGATGCCTTCATCATCATCATCATCACTCTTCGACGATGCTGCACATCAAACAAGCAAAGAAAGAGCAAATAAAGACTCAACCTTCAATATACAACTCAAAGGCAATGGACAGCAGCTCAGAGATAAATGAGGAGACTAACCACTGCCAATGTCATCCTTCTCCTCTTCTTCAGCTGACTGCTCAGGGTTCTGCAGGAAAATCAGAGTAAACCACCAGGCTGACAGCAAAACAGAACATTTGAAACAGCAAATCTGACATACTGGCAGATGGTAGGGCTGCACGATAATGGTTAAACTGATAATCACGATTATTAATAACGATTATTCTATCCTGCTGGGGAAAAAAAAATGCTAAAACCAGCCTAAATTAGCTGGTTTAAGCTGGTCTCCCAGCCTGACCAGCTAAGGAAGTGGTCAAAACCCCTCTAAAACCGGCCTCCTGACCAGCAAAGACCGGGTTGGATGACCAACTAAAATCAGTCAACCAGCTTAGGCTGGTTTTAGTGTTTTTTTTTTTTTTTTTATTCCTTTCATGTGTCCTTTAACCAACCTCCACTGACTATACACTGACTTCATTTAACCAGCTATGATAATACAAACTCATGGTTTTGGTTAGTGTTTTGTCATCTGTATTCAAATTACATTTTTGAAGTGACCATTTGTTCACAAATGAGAAAAAGCCACTCAGATCGCACAGTAAATCTGCTCAAAGATCGTTAATACACACTGAAAACTAACATTGCCATGCCATTTTTAACACGAAAACTGGTAAAAACTTTAGAAACTCTTAATATAAATTCCAATAATTCCATTTTATGTACATTTTTCCCATTGTATTGTCACAGGTAGGAAAAGCACATTTATTCCTCAAACACAACAGATCCATTATTGAAACTCAGTGAAAGTTTGATCATGGCACATTTGGTAACACAAACAGTACAAATGGCTTGTGAATAAACACACATTGTCTATATGACACTTTCATGTAAGCAGAATAACGCTGTGGAGAGATCGATAAACTCGTATGTTTTCATATCATCATCATCAGCGCTTGTTCCGCCATCAGTGAGCGCGCACAGGGTTGCCAGATTGCACAAATTAAATAAAATACCGGGCAGAAAGTGTATCCTTAAAGGAGAAAAGCTCTGTTTCGGTGCTTAAAGCTCTTCACATCTGGGAACCACAATCATGAACGCTAGTGAAGACTTGTTAGCAATGCAAGATAATGCAAATGCCAAATTAAAAACACGTTTCAGGATAAATAACGAGCCGGCCAATATCGTGACAATTCTTTTTAATTAATCAAGAAAGGTGGCTATCGTTATCGAGATTAAAATACGATTAATCGTGCAGCCCTAGCAGATGGTATTAATACTTTTTTGCAATGACATTTTTAGGGCACAAACCACTAATGGCACAGGGCACTATTGATACCTAAGGATTATTATTTGTATTTAATTTATTTTTTTCGACTATTTGGGGGCCTTGACATGTTCAAAAACTCTTGAAAATTGGCACACACGTTGTTTTACCCCTAAACGAAGAACGAAAAGCATTTATTAATCTCTTTTAATATCAGTTCATCAAAATGTTCATTTTAATTCACAGCGCATTAACTAACGTTAACAGATACAACTTTCATTTATTTAAAAAATGTATTAATTCTTACCTTAATATTAAGTAACATTAATAAATGCTACTGTATATCGTGAACGTGTCAGTTGCTCTGCGGTCTATGCAGGGTCAGAAAGCTCTCGGATTTCACCCAAAAAATCTTAACTTGCGTTCTGAAGATAAACGAAGATCTTACGGGTTTGGAACGACATGAGGGTGAGTAATTAATGACAGAATTTTAATATGTGGGTGAACTATCCCTTTAAGATATTAAAGCCTTTTTATGCCCTAAACTTATTTTAGACTTTTAGACTTAAGGACCAGTAGAAACCCTTAAAAAAAAATCATAAACATGCTCATATCTCATATACAAATAACATTTGTGCTAGAGTTCAGTACCTCTTTATAGCTGGCAATCTCCGTTTCAAAATCTTTGTTGTATTTGCGGATCTTCTGCCGAAGTGTGCTCAAGGCTTTGGCATTGTTTTTGTTCATCTTCTTTTTCCCCTCCTTGTCCTCCCATAGCTATCATGAAAGCAAAAGCTGTTTATTGCTCATGAACAAGCTTTAATCGTGTGACTAGATGACTCCGGTGCGATCTACAGACCTGGTTGAGATAGTCCTCCAGATCAGCGAGCAGGCGGATGTAGAACTGCGGCACACCCTCTTTGTCCACGATGGTTTTGCTTTTGAGGAACGCTCGATACAGCTGCTCAAACTCCTCCAGACATTTGGACATGTCTCGGATCTTCATGGCATTGCGGATTGTCTTGATGATGTTGGTGAGCTCCTCAAACCTGAAACGCAACGGACAACAGAGAATGAGGTTGGGAGTGAAAGCTTCTTTATTCCTGAGTCCCGATGTGCTACATTCTGTGCTCACCTCTTGTCCTTGGCACTGCGTACCACTCTCTTTGTGTCCTCCTCATCATCACTCAGCAACAGGGCCCTACAAAGACAGCAGCAGAGTCAAATACTGCATCACAGCTGATTACAATAACATAACCACCCTTGTCACCTCTCCCGGTGTCTCAGAAAGTGGGTTATAGTTAATTAAAACTAAAACCATAAAAAAAAACATCTTAAAGACATCTTCTAAACGTCTATTTGACATCTGATAGGAAACGTCCTTTCAGATGAGCAAACGCTGTCAAAAATATGTCTTGCAGATGTAAATGCAGACGTCAAATAGACATCTCCGACATGTACCTGTGCTATAAAAATAGTTTATACAACTTCCAAAAAAAAAAAGAAAAAAAAAAAAGGAATGGACATACAGATGGATGGAAGTCAGAAGAGAGAAAGCAGTCAAATACTGACTTCTACTATGTTGTTTTACAATGCCAAGGCAATATCGCACAAAGTATTTTGTTAGAATGCACGCGCTCAGAAAAACAACTTACGGCTTATTGAAAGTAGTCCCGGTCGCTTTGGGGGTGATTTCATCCGCGGACGAGGACTCCTCCGACTCACTGTCGGATCCGGTGGCGAAAAAACGCGACATAACTGACGGCTGCTAGCACTGAAATGAAACATACAGAAAGGACGGAGAAAAAACAACAAGAGAAAGTGAAAACATACAGTCTCAAACCTACAAGGCATTGTTTAGAATAGTGTCACGAGTACAAACGACGACACAAATATCGTAACTGGCGGATGGGGACTATGTGACGTACCAGCAATTAATAATGTTAAACGGTAAATTACGCGGAACGTAAAAGTTACTAAAAGCTCTAACGTTAGCTAATCCAGTGACGCTTTATATAACATTTTTTCTGCTGGCACCTCCGCTTGCTAGTATGAATGAATGACTTTCATCACGTCACTGCTAAAAGGCCAATGATCGGGGCATTAATGGAAATAAACTATAATCAATAAGCCATCTGCTGTGTGTGGAAACACATGTGGCGCATAATAGATAACTAACGTGACCGGCTGGTTCAGGCCTAACGAGACCAAACCTGCATGTGCCATATAACCGACAATTCCTGTGCGTCACATGCGGAGCATACCTGTTATCTGCTGGAAACGTTAGATCTCTCGTTTGTGAATTCCCTTCGTGTCTTTTAGATCCACATTTGCAATTTTGTGAGCACAATTGACGGCGTGCGTCAAAGCCTTGTCCGGCTTCTTCCAGAGAGAGCGGAAGTGATGGAGGCGCGCCAAAGCGACGGGGGCGTGCTCTACCGCCGCCAGCTGACCTGGAGCTGCAGAAAACACCACGCATCTCGTTTCGTGTTCCACAGAAAGAAGAAAACCACACTGATTCGGAGCAAAATGGTGAGTAAAGGCATATTTTGATGTAAAGTGTTCCTTAAATGTTTTGATTACTTAATTTAAAAATGCTGTTTGTTGCTCAAGAAACATTTATTACTCTCAATGTTGAGATTTTGAGAAGAAACCAAGATGTTTTTTTTTTTTTTTTTTTATTATTAAATATAAACGGTGCATTTTGATCAATATAAAGTTAACAAAGAATAAAAAAAAATGCATTTAAATAAAAATCTTTTGCAACACGTCTTTACTATCAGCTTAATGCATCCTTGCTGAATAAAAGCATTAATTTCTCAAATATGCATAAAATATATTTTTAAGTAATGTTACATTTCAATTAATTTTTAGGCTTGAATATATATATATATATATATATATATACACACACACACATACACACACAAACGAGTGGCCTTTCACATTTGCCTAAATCTATGATAGGTAGCCTCGCATATATATTTTGGTAAATCTATGAACTGAATTTGCAACTATATGGATCAAAATGCATTTTTAAGTTGACATTAAGATGTAAAATAATTTGCGATTTTATAAAAAGTGATTCAAAAAGGGACTCTTGCTGAAGTTGTGTCCCAAAGTTCTTTAATATTTATATTTACACACTCCAATATTCAATTAGAAAAAATATTTTCTAAATAGAGTGGATGAAATAACACGGATGAGCTGAGCAGGCACACAATATCAGACAAACTGATGAAGAAACCCAGAAATTCACATCTTAAATTCATACAAAAGTACATTTTATTTTCACAAATTAAAAATAAAAATCAACAATAATTCCTATAGAGAGAACAGTCAAGAGGGAAAGCAGATTTTCTAACTCCAGTTTGGTTTGTGTGTCGTGTTGATATTTTCCAGTGTAGTTAATGTCCATATATTTCTGCAGTGTTGGGCGCTCAGCATCTGCAGTTGGTTCCTGCACTAAACTCAAAAGCTGTGAAACTATGATGACTCCAGTGAAAACAGTAGACTGTAAACTATAATCAAAGCACATCCATTCTCATACACATTTACACGAGAAGAGAGTGTAAAGAAAGAAAATGAAAATAAAATGTCCAAAAACCTGCCCTTTCAAAATGCAGCTTTCTGAGGGACGGGAGCAATGCCGTCCCTACTGCTATTCACATACTTCATCAACGTCTACATCTACAGCATACGATGAGTCTGAGAGCGAGAGATTTCACAGCAGTGGATGAGAATATAATGCCAATGTGTGTCTTGATGGCAAAGAGAATGTGAAAGTGGATGGAAAATAGAAAATAATAAAAAAGGAATATTACAGAGAAAGTAAAAAAAAAAAAAAAAAAAGCACAATTAAGACAGCTGGGCAGGGAGAGGAAAACAGAAATACAAGTACACACAGGGCACCACTTCCTGTAGAGAGTGCTTGCATCCTAAGGATGCAGGAAGCTCACAGGAAGTAGTCAGCGACTGGCTTCTTGGAGGGAATGCCTCTCGTTTCTTGTGGAGCAGCTTCGAATATGATGAACTCTTTCTGCAGGTGCTCGTCAAGCTCCAAGATTGCTGCCACATTACCACATCTATGACAAAGAAAAGCGGATAAGTAAGAATTTAGTTCTTAATAATACTATGCAAAACAACAATCTTTAATTACTTGTAACTGTTTGAATTAGACAAAACCAAATAAATAAATGACTTGTGGTTCGTGAGTGAGTCAGCTGTAAATGATTCAAACCTCTAACTCTCAAGAGCCGGTTCATTTGCTGCTCACGCTACGTTTGTTGTGTGTAGGAAACTCTCACATCCACTATCCAGATGTAATTAACATAAGACTGGATTTAAACTGACTGTTGTTTGTGGTTTTGAGTAGTCACATTTGTTACTATTTTAGTTACAGTCTGCAACCCTGAATAATACAAAAACAACAAATCAAATCAGGGTTATTATAGTTAATTAAACAAAACCATAAAGCTTATTTTACTTCTTTAAACTTTTTTTAAAGAAGTAATTTCAGCTGTTTGCTAAGGCAGCTTTTCTCAGTTTCATTTAGTTTAACTTGATGTACTAAAACTGATATAAAAATGTAAAAAATCTATTAAAAAAAAACATTTTCATTACTTGAAATAAACTAAACATTACCTGAAATATAATATATAAAGTACTTTATTTCACCTATTTTAATTTCTAATTTTCATTTAGTTTAACTTTATGTACTAAAATAACTAAAACTGAAATAAAAGTTGATCAACTAGAAAAAGTAAGAAAAAAACATTTTCATTAAAAAAGATAAACATTAGCTGAAATAAAAAAAACCCTCAATTTTCTAAGCTACATATCCCCTTTTAGTTTAGTTTAACTTGATGTGCTAAAATAAGTACAACTGAAATAAAAATAAGAATAAACAAAAACTAATTTCATTACTTCAAATAAAACTGAAACAATGCTGAAATGAAATAGCCTTTCTGATTTTCATTTAGTTCACTTGATGTACTACACCAGCTACATTTTCTGGATAATAAAAATTAGACATTTAAAATTAATTTGGAAAAAAACAAACAAACTTTAAAATAAAAATAAAGACTGAAAACATGAAAATAACAACTAATTCATTAAAAAGTATGTAAACTATAATAAAGCGGTAAAACTAAAATAACACTGACTCAAAAACAATCACAGACGCTCAACATCTGTTGAGCGCATGAACACAATGGCCAATCCGAGCGGTTTAAGAAGCCACTCAGCATGCTAGCAGGAAATGATGGTATCTTCACATTTTTTAAGTTTCAGTCCCGACTGGTACTGACATCAGTACTTTTGACAACACTAATAACGATTACTATAATTTTCATTAAAAAAAAAAAAAAAAAAAAAAAATTATATAAATATATATATATATATATATATATATATCTATATATATATATATATATATATATATATATATATATATAATAATAATAATAATATATATATATATATAACTACTAGGGATGTGACTATACAGTTAGCCCACAGTTCAATACAAACCTCGGGTTTTTTAACCACAGTTTTCAGTTTGATTCTGATGGCTTAGCACTTCAGTGTTTAAGATTTTAAATCCGATTAATTTATAACAAATTAAAAACAACAACAAAACTCCTGTACACTTCAGTAGACTGGAGAATGACATGGATTTATATTTATTTTGAAAAAAGTATTATTGTTCATATTCTTCCCCAAAATAGGCGGGATTGGCCACTGAGTACACGTGTAATGTCTGCTTCATTCATACTGGAAGCCGGAGTGCGCCCTCAGGCAGAAACTCCACATATGCATCAGAAGTAAATTTTGCTCCAGAAAGTCCCTCATATGGACAAAGGAATCCAGCTATCGCTGTGACTGAATAAAAGGAAGATAGAAATGTTTTGAATGACGAAACATGAAGACAATAAACTCTCAACTGTGACGATATATGGCTTATATGTTCATCAAGCAATCTTTGGTATTTTCATAATAATTATGTATATTTATAATCCATTGCTAAGTGACATAGGCTTTATTACAGTATAGAATATATTTTCTGCCTCATTCTGCGATGAGAAGCAGCATCAGATCACAAAAGCATGCATCTGTCTGATGTTGTGCAGTAAAATGTACGTATTAAGCGGGGAGGTGTACATCTGAGCACGTAGACTCACAGACATACAGAGTCAGTTCAGAGAGAAATAAAATGCACAGAAATGATTGCAATTCACAAGCATGTACTGATGTCATACTGAACGGTTCAATAATATATTGAGAACTGTGGCATCCGTAATAGCTACGTGGACATTCTTGTAACTGAGAGACAGAAACGCACCTGTAGCAGTAATTGGGAGCAGACCACACAGTGAGAACAGTCTCGTTGAAGTGCCACTTGTAACCTTCCATGACAAGCTGATGCGCCCTGCAAATCATGTCGATGTCGTTGGCGGCGTTGAACTGGGCCACAACGTCACTCCCAAACAGATATCCAGCACCTCTCGGGCTGACGCCCCATCCTGTGGTGTCTGAACCAGAGAGACAAACATTTCTATAACGAGATGCTGCTGATGATGACGAACAACTTCTCACCTGTAATCTAGAATTACCTTCAGGATCAGACCACAAAAGATCACACATGGGCCCATCATGAGGCACTTCCTGCTTCCTGTCGATGGTTCTGATCTGGTCCAGAGTCTGGATCGAGGGCGACAGGCCTCCGTGTACACAGAAGATCTGTGGGGTCACACGAAACACATCCACGTCAGGCCAGTTTTGAGGCAGCAAGTGGAACCATGTTAGCAAACCAGCAAAAAGCCTCACTTTGCCGTCAATGATGGCGGAGAGGGACAGGTAGTCGAAGATCTCGGTGCAGTACCTCCATACCGTGACCGAGCCGTATTTTCTTAAACACTCGTCGTAAAAGCCGTACACCTGTGTGATCTGTCTAGACTCATGATTTCCCCGGATCAGGGTGATTCTGTCTGGATAACGCACCTGTGAGGATGAATGGGAAATAATACAATTTAAAATAACCGTTTTCTATTGGAATATAATTTTAAATTGTAATATATTTCTGTGAACAAAGCTGAATTTCAGCATCATTACTCCAGTCTTCAGTGTCACATAATCCTTAAGGAATCATGCTAATATGCTGATTTAAAAAAAAAAATAAAATAAAAAATATCCACTGTATATTCAGATTCAAATTCAAAATTATTTCAAACACGTCTAAAAAAAAAATGTTAATTATTAAAAGATTTTAACCAGTGGTGCACGTTCATTTATTACAATAACAGCCGTAACATCTCATTCCTAACGTCCTAAACATCTTGACCGTACCTTCAGAGCAAGAAGTAACAGAAAGGTCTCAACACTGTAAAAGCCTCTGTCCACAAAATCTCCCATGAAGAGGTAGTTTGTTTCTGGAACGTCGCCTCCCACCTGAAGAATAGATTATTAAATACTAATTTATTACCAATTATTAGTAGATTTGTGAGTATATTCCATTTAAATAACAAATACCCAGTCCAACAAGAAATGCTAGCATGCGATTAGCAAGCTGAAGGAAATAACTGCGCCACTGATTTGATTTAAACTAACAGTGAGACTGTCCAGTCAACAACATCAATTACAACTAGGAGGTTGCTTTATTTATTCTACATACTGTAGGAAAGCTCAACTGTTTGATTGTTTACATCATCGCTAAATGTGAACTATATTATCATCCAGTGATACAGTATATTTTAAGTTGGATATTTTTATCATTTTATGCCATACCAGCATCAAAGCCTATATTAACGAAATAACAATACTTCTATATTTTTACAAAAAAAAAAAAAAAATAATAATAATAATAATATTTATATACAATTTCAAATTGATATTTAATAAAAAATTATAGTATTAATCCAGAATAAATGTTTAAAAATGTAAAATTATAATCTGCTAAATGCAACTATAAGGAATGAAGATACTAAAATATTATAAACATTGCAATCATGATTTTCTGTAAAGCTGCTTAGAAGCAATGTATATTGTGAAAAGCGGTATGTAAATAATTTTGACATTTGATGTAAAGCAGTACTTTTGTACTGGATACAAAAAATAAATAAAAACATCATTTTGGATTTACTTTTTGTGTGAAAGAACTCAGACATACCCTAAACAATTCCTTCAAGTCATAAAACTGTCCATGGATGTCACCACACACCTGAAGAAAAGACAGATCTATTAACTTCCCAGATACATGATCAAAGAGTTTCAATATCATTTTAAAGATGATATTTTGAGAAAAATCTCAACATTCTTCCAAATCTCTCCCCTGTGCTCAATACTTACTGTTACCGGAGAGTCCACCCTCTGTACGTTACTCTCTTCTACAAGAATCTCTCTGGAAGACACACATTAGTGTTGTATGAGCATATGATCAACAGTAAGATGCTTTTAAAAGCTGCTGATTGGCTTTCTGTGGGTTGTAGTCACCTGGCTTTGGCACACAGGGCTTTGACCTCGTTCTCCTTGATGAGCTCACACCTCCTCAGCTGGTCGATCTGCCTGTCCAGATCACTCATGTCACCCATGCTGGATCGCTGAGAGACCAGTGAATACAGCTACTGTACGACTAACAGTCTCTCTCTGTGCTATCCAAACACACACACACCAGATGAAGAGACGTGGAGAGGTGGTGGGGTCCAATCTGGGCACAACAACCCTGTTTGGAGTAAAGAAAAAAAGAAAAGACATTTTAACATAGTCAACATTTACTATACTGTGTAGTTGTCTTATTCAAGTTTAACCATGCAAAGATAACTAAAGTTTTGCCTCATTAAAGAGAAGGCAATGTACGGCATTCTGATATATTAGAAATATACTGAATAACATTTATCCTCCAGCTCGTTTTTTATGGTCTTGACAAACAGTGGATACATTTTACATTAATAACAAAGAAAAATAAGTTTCTTTTAATATAATGCATTGAATATACCCAGTAACGGAAACAATTTTTCATTGCAAAGCTATTCTGGACTGATATGGAACATTTACTTAAGAAGAAATTGTGCAGTGTAGTGGTTAATATACTTTAATTATCATGATATTTATAAAGCTTGTACAATTATTAATATACAAGGTAAAGTTTCATATGCATAAAATGAAATGATCAGACTCCAAACCAAATTTTTCTAACTTTAAAAATGATTTCAAGCTTTATTGTAATGCTTTACAAAACTGCACAAGTAAAAAGGCAATTAGAGCATGTAACATTGTATGTAAATATGACTGTAGCTTAAAATTTAATTTTTCCTTGAAATATTACTTACATATATTTTTGTTATTGTCATATACTCTGGCACTGGTTCATAGTATTTTTGTTTTGTTGTTTTTTTCTGATTTGCAATGGATGATTCTTGTCGTATTGTTCTTGGTTACGGCATTAATAATAATAAATATTAATAATAATAATAAAACAGTTTGTGTGTACATGTTTTACAGTCATTTTAATGGTTAATCGTTTTCTTTAAATACAAAGGCTTTCTGAAACCACTCACAAATAAAATGTTAATATTTTATGACTACTGATTAACAACGTCATATGTATGCAAATTAAGCACGAGCCTAAAAACGAGATGAGAAACCTGCAGAGTATGCAGTAGTTAATCAAGTTAAACAGCTCCTGCGTATACTCAGCCTCTATGTTGTTAAGTCAGTGTCTTGAATACAAGTTTGACCAGCTAGCAGTGAGCCAAAGGGGGTTTTGGATTCAACTTGGACTAATCTACACTTTTATGTAACTGAAAAAAAAAACAGCTGACTAACTTTTAAGACTAGTCTTAATCTTTTATGCAACCGGCCCCTGATTTCACAGTCAAACAGCGAATTTAACACAGAGTCTAACGTTTAAAAACGAATCTAAATCGAACTCCTGTAAGATGACTTTAAATCAAATTAGGATGTGTTACAATAAAAGCTAAAACATCAGTCTTCCTATTCTGTTGTGTTATTTCACAGGGGTCTATGTTAAACGCTCAGTTCGCTTAGCGTTACTCAACGTGACTGGCACAACTTTCCTGAAAACTTACCGATGAATTAAATAACCTCTCGACGAACATCACTACCAAACACACAATCGACTATCATCAGTCCCCACGATGTGAAGAAACCTGATGTCAAACTCGAGCTTAATTTCCAGCCAATCCTGAATTAGCCGCGCTAGCTACGTTAGCCTGAGCAGCTAAAGGCCTGAAAAACGAGCTCTTCTGCCTAAACAAATACACGGATAGTTTACGCCTCTTTTACCGCTTAAATCACAACAGAGTTCAAGAAATACACGAGTGAAACGTACCTCTAGTCACTTGTAAAATACAAAGCAATCTAAGGAGTAAAACCTCAGTTGGCTTTTTAGGGCTTCCACCCGGTTCGTCGCTCTTTTTCTCCCACCACCCTCTACCGGCGTCAAGCCCCTCCTCCGCCTTCTTCTGCTTCTTCTTCTTCGCTGGAGTTTTACGGCAGTTGGCATCCATTAGTGTTGCATTACTTCCATCTGCTGTCTCACTTTAACTCTTTAACTGTCACACCCCATTTTTTAAAATAAGCATTAAAGTGCACTATCCAAACTTAAATTGTTGTAATTTATGAACACTTTGGAATATAGACCTACGGTTGGTCTCTTTTTAAAGAAGAAAATTAGCAGATTTTGGCAAAAGTGTATTTTTTTTTTCAAAAAATTAAAGTATCAAAAAGTTATAGAAGTTTAAATGTACTGTAAATAAAATGTACTGTTAATTTTATTATATTTTATTTATTATAAATATTTTACATAACAGATTTTACTCTAAAATTGGTATAAAATTAAAGCCTTGTGTCTAAATAAGTTATGTTCCAAATTTGAAGTTGATATGAAAAAAACTGAGGTTCCTGTGAGATTTTATTTAGGGCGTCATACCACAAACAGCCACCGGGAGCCATCAAAACAACTTTGAATTTTGTTTAATGAATTTTTCCCTAGATTTCTCTGTCAATTTTACTTCTATCTCAAAATATGGAATCCTGAGACTCAGACCTTTCCAATGATATGTTGGTTGCCAAGATTATAAAAAGTTTTGATTCTAAAAGACCGTAATGCATTTTGTAATATGACACTTGAAACTGCCCACTAAGGGGGAGGAGACCGCCATAAGATTTTAAAGTACAATTTCCATGGTAATGCAATGTCCGATTTCAAAATGGTTTTCATGGGATGAATCTTGGGCTTCTAAGCTTTCAAATGATATATAATTTATGATGATTACTAAAAGATTTAATAGAGAAAAAGAACAACAAAAAATAGAGCGGCAAGTGTCCCACAGGTCCTTGGTCATTATTTCCATATGTTACTATATTTTTAACATTATACCTCTACTATTCCTATTTCCTGTAGCTGATTCTTGAACTCTTGCCTTTCTTGTACATATTTCTTGCATGATATAAAAATGTGCTTAATTGTTTCCTCCTGACATTCCTCACATAGTCCTGTTGGGTGTTTTCCTATAACATGAAGAGTTTTGTTTAGCTTGCAATGTCCAATCCCCAGTTTATTTATTATAACTAGTTTCTTCCTTTTATTTCCCTTCTTACTTTCCATAGTACCATGTTCTTTTTTTTTTTTTTTTGCTTCTTTTGCCAGTCTGTCTGAAAAAAATTGAGCGGTTTACTGCTGCCCTCCAGTGGCGTATAACATATGACACCCAGCGACTCTGTTATGCCCTCTAGTGGCGAAGTGATATATTCAATTTAAAGTACTTTATTGCCATGACTGTTTACATACAATATTGCCAAAATAATTATACACATAGAAAGTAATGACAAGAAAAAGAAACATACATTATAACAATAACTAAAATTGTACTAAATGTGGTATAAGTGACAAGCAGTGTCTCTCTGCTGCCTCCTGGTGATAAACACTGACTAGGACAGTTTGAACTACAGTCACAGAAAGTTTAAGTGCTGCAGAAAAGTGCAGAAATATTTATTGATATTTAGCATGTAATCATTTTCCTTATAGTTTTTTCAAATATAAATAAATAATCAGTCTTAAGAAAAATGCATGAGAAATGTTTGTTCACAGCTTAGATTCTTCGATAGAAGCAAACAAAATAGCGGAAGTAAAATACAATTTTAGAATAACAGTGGGATAACTTTCCATAATATTTACCAGGCTGCAATGAGCTTGAATAAGACAAATAAAAACAGGTGAATGAGGCATCTGAAAATGATGATGAAATGAAATATATTACTCCTGAACAGGCTTTTTGAGTTTGCTTTTGAGTTCTGCCATCATGAAGGGACTTCCCATACTGTACAAACAAAACAGAGAAAAAAGTTAGCTATTTGTGAAACAACATAAAATGAAATTATTAATTCAGATTGATATAACAGGCCATACCCAGGATGCTTTGGCGGTGTCCATTTGGGTTTAGCTGGCACTGGCACTGGCGCTTGCTCTTGTTTGACAGAATCCTCTGTTACTGCAACTGACTTTTGCTGTGAAAAACAGTTGTATTACTACACATCTACAAATAAAATTACTGACATATACTTTGATACGCTCAAAAAAAAGTAATACAATTTCAATGCGATTTGTATTAGTTTTACCATAAACTAATAAACTAAATATAAAATAAAAATAAAATGTGATACATATTTGTCATTCATACATAAATTAAACAGGTAAGGACTAGTTAAGATTTTTGTCACAGTACTTATTAGCTGAATGTGTTTAAAATACACAACAAGCAGGTTTATAGGCCGATATATATCAATAAATCAAATTTCTTTTAATCTCATACATTTTGCTGCAATTTGAAAATAAAATTACTTTAAAAAATATACAAATAGTTCATAAACTATACAATGATTTTTTTTATAGTGCCAAAATCTTGCCTGTTTCATGTATGAGTTTTTATTAGTTTGTTTATTTTAAAAACTGTGTAATCCAAATGGATGATTTTTTTTTTATAAGCAATTAAAATACACAAATCATGTAAAAAAAAAAAATTTATTGAGTGTAATATTGTGCTTGGATTATACATTACCATCACTGTTTAGACTCAAAGTGTTTGTGTGTCCATATCTGTTGTGTACCTGTGGTTGTAGTGTTCTCTCTGCTGCTCCTCCTTCTCTTGTTTTCTTCCCAAACTCAGTTTTTCTCAGTACTGGCAGCTCTGCACCCAGTCCTGAAAAATGACAGAGGAAAAAACAAATAATGGACTGATTTAAAGTACTAATAAAATGTTAATGTACTTTTCATTTAGATTTTATTTTGGTAAATACCTGGAAGTTTAAATCCAGTCACCCCTTTACTTGGAACAGAGACTTCAACCTTCTGACTACGCGGTGAAGGCTGTGAGACAAGAGGTTCGACTGAGGCCTTGAAGAGGAGCCTTCTGGGGTCTTTAGGAGGCCGAACTAGGGGATTTTTCACAGCAATTCGAGTCTTCTGAATGGTAAAGTCCAATGATGATTCCTCAAATGCCTAAAGATAAATAGTCAAGTTTAACTTCTTAGTAGGATGACATTTAATTTCTGTATTTGTGGAGCTTTTACTCAAAATATTCTGTATTACCTGTAGATACAAATCAAATTTTCGTTCCGTCTTCACCTCTGCAAGGTCTTTGTTCACTTGATCAAATCCTCTTTTCATCCCAGGTCTGCTGACTTCCATTAAGTCTTCATGACTACTCAACACTGTTGCTCCAGCAATATCACGACATCCATCAGCTTCAGTCGTTTCACACACTGGTGAACTAATATGTTGCTCAGTTTGTTTAAGAACTTCACTACTTGTGGTTTCCACCTCCATTTCTACCTTACTTTCCATTGTCTCACCCAATAACTTCCCTTCTTCTTCCAGGACAAAGGCATCAGCTGACACACATTGTGCAGGTCCCTGATATTCTGCATCACCAGGTTCTTCTGATGAAGGTCCTGCCAAAGGTTCTGTTTCTTGTACTAAGTTAACTTCTGTTTCTATCATATCCTTCAAGACTTGATTTGTTATTCCTTCTACATACTCTAAAGCAGTCTCCAGGATCTCCTGCTCTTCGGTGCGTCGCTCTGATACATCCTGCAGATGTACAGTTTCCTCCAGAAACCCGGCTGAACTTAAAGACCTTGTTAATACAGGTTTCACATCTGTTTGCTCCTCTGCAACATGTTCAATCTCTGCATTTTCAGCGATTTCAGACACACTTGAATTTCCTAGTGATTCACTGAATGTGTCCATTGTTCCTAGAGATGATTTGCATTCACCTTCTTTGAACTCAAGAAGCTCATGTGACTGTAAAGTGACATTTCTGATGACTAATGATTGACCTTCTTTCTCGGAGGGTTCTGCTTCCTCATCTTCTGAACTGATCTTTGTATCAGTTGTTTCTTCGCTCAGTTCAGTTCTTAATTCAACATGTTCTTTGTGTGAGAACTTGGTTTTGTCTATTTCCTGATGTGCATGACTTTCTGTTGTACCCAAGGATTCGATTAAGGTTTCAATGTCTTGTTCAGTCTCAACTGTTTTCAGGGTCTCAGAGTGCTCAACAGAGCATACGACCACAGCTTCCCTTTCTGCTTGCTCTTCTGCAAGAGTTTGGGGATCATGTAGGTTACTTTTGATCTCCTCAAAACATCCCAAATCAGTCTCCGCCAATGCAGTCTCTGGCCCTTTGCTCGATTCTCCTGGGAACTCACAAACAATTAGATCTGAAACCATGCCCTCAGTTTTCATGGCCACCATAGATGACCCAGTTCCTGTTTCAGGAGTTTTTTCTGAAGTATCCTGTTTTGAATCCGACAGCAGGGAGTCTTCTAATGTATAAACGGTTTCAAAAAACTCATCCACTACTGTGGTCATTTTCAGTTCAACATTTGGTACTTTTTTTTCAGATAGTTCTTCGGAAACTTTCTGCAGGGTTTCTACTGACTCCATTAGCTCATATTTAGTCGTGTCGTGTTCACTTTCTGTGGTGTCTTCATCCTGCTCAGTTTCAAGCATCACCTCCTCAACCCCTTTTTTAGAGAATTCATCAATTTCATCAGAATATTTTTCCATTAAATTCAGCATTTCAGGCTTTGCAAGGTCATCGGCTTCCTCTGTAAAATATTCCCGCTGTGGTAGCAAATCTTGCACTTGTGATTCAATTCCTTGTTCTTCATCATTCTCAGTCATCTCCTGATCCATAGGGTCAACATTTTGTTTCTCCTTTTCATCAATAGAATGTCCATCTGAATGTTTAAATCCTCCAATGCCTTCTGTCTCTCCATGTTCCACTATGTTTATCTGCTTTTCCTGTTCTACATCTTGCTCACATTGGACCATTATGTCTGCATTATCTGGATCTTCACTCTTCTGCAAATCTTGTACTTGTGATTCAAGTCCTTGGTCTTCATCATTCTCAGCCCTCTCCCGATCCTTCTGGTCAACAATTTGTTCCTCTATTTCATCAATAAGATGTTCATCTGAATGTTTAAAACCGCCAGTTCCTTCTTTCTCTGCATGATCCATCATGCTTATCAGTTTGTCTTGTTCTACATCTTGTCCATAAAGCTCAGACTGGACCAATATGTCTGAGTTATTTGGATCTTCACTCTTTTGCAAATCTTGAACTTGTGATTCAAGTCCTTGTTCTTCATCATTCTCAGTTTTCTCCTGATCCTTCTGGTCTAAATTGTTCTCCTTTTCATCAATAGGATGTTCATCTGAATGTTTAAAACCTCCAATGCCTTCTTTCTCCGCATGGTCCATCCCACTTATCTGCATTTCTTGTTCTACATCTTGTCCATAAAGCTCAGATTGGACCATCACGTCTGCATTATCCAGATCTTCACTCTCCATTGCACACCCTTCGTCCTCATGATTCTGATCACATTCTTCTTTATATTCATTGTCACCATCGCTTTGTTCAAGCTGCCCAATTTCGTCCAAGTCCTGTACAGTTTCCTTCTCCTTACCCTGCTCAGTCGGATCTCTAGTTTCAGGCATCATCTCCTCAACCTCGTTTTTAGATATGCAAGCAATTTCATCAGAATATTTTTTTAAATATTCCAGCTGTGGCAGCAAATCTTGCACTTGTGATTCAGTTCCTTGGTCTTCATCCTTCTCAGTTCTCCCCCGATCCTTCTGGTCAACAATTTGTTCCTCTATTTCATCAATAAGATGTTCATCTGAATGTTTAAAACCTCCAATGTCTTCTGTCTCTCCACTGTCCGCTATGTTTATCTGCTTTTCTTGTTCTACATCTTGCTCACATTGGACCATTACGTCTGCAGTATCTGGATCTTTACTCTTCTGCAAGTCTTGAACTTGTGATTCAAGTCCTTGGTCTTCATCATTCTCAGTTTTCTTCTGATCCTTCTGGTCTAAATTGTTCTCCTTCTCATCAATAGGATGTTCATCTGAAAGTTTAAAACCTCCAAAGCCTCCTGTCTCTCCATGATCCATCATGTTTATCAGTTTGTCTTGTTCTACATCTTGTCCATAAAACTCACATTGGACCAATATGTCTGCGTTATCTGGATCTTCACTCTTCTGCAAATCTTGAACTTGTGATTCAAGTCCTTTTTCTTCATCATTCTCAGTTTTCTCCTGATCCTTCTGGTTTAAACTGTTCTCCTTTTCTTCAATAAGATGTTCATCTGCATATTTAAAACCTGCAATGCCTTCTGTCTCTCCATGGTCCGCTATGTTTATCTGCTTTTCCTGTTCTACATCTTGCTCACAATGGACCATTACGTCTGCGGTATCTGGATCTTCACTCTTCTGCAAATCTTGAACTTGTGATTCAAGTCCTTGTTCTTCGTCATTCTCAGTTTTTCTCCTGATCCTTCTGGTCTAAATTGTTCTTCTTTTCATCAATAGGATGTTCATCTGAATGTTTAAAACCTCCAATGCCTTCTTCCTCTGCTAGGTGCATCCCACTTATCTGCATTTCTTGTTCTACATCTTGTCCATAAAGCTCAGATTGGACCTTTACGTCTGCATTATCCAAATCTTCACTCTCCACTGCACACTTTTCTTCCTCATGATTCTGATCACATTCTTCTTCATCTTCATTGTCACCATCGTTTTGTTCAAGCTGCCCAATTTCTTCCAAGTCCTGTACAGTTTCCTTCTCCTTACCCTGCTCAGTCGCACATCTAGTTTCAGGCATCATCTCCTCAACCTCGTTTTTAGATATGCAAGCAATTTCATCAGAATATTTTTTTAAATATTCCAGCTGTGGCAGCAAATCTTGCACTTGTGATTCAGTTCCTTGGTCTTCATCATTCTCAGTTCTGCCCCGATCTTTCTGGTCAACAGTTTGTTCCACTATTTCATCAATAAGATGTTCATCTGAAAGTTTAAAACCTCCAAAGCCTCCTGTCTCTCCATGATCCATCATGTTTATCAGTTTGTCTTGTTCTACATCTTGTCCATAAAGCTCACATTGGACCAATATGTCTGCGTTATCTGGATCTTCACTCTTCTGCAAATCTTGAACTTGTGATTCAAGTCCTTTTTCTTCATCATTCTCAGTTTTCTCCTGATCCTTCTGGTTTAAACTGTTCTCCTTTTCTTCAATAAGATGTTCATCTGCATATTTAAAACCTGCAATGCCTTCTGTCTCTCCATGGTCCGCTATGTTTATCTGCTTTTCCTGTTTTACATCTTGCTCACAATGGACCATTACGTCTGCGGTATCTGGATCTTCACTCTTCTGCAAATCTTGAACTTGTGATTCAAGTCCTTGTTCTTCGTCATTCTCAGTTTTCTCCTGATCCTTCTGGTCTAAATTGTTCTTCTTTTCATCAATAGGATGTTCATCTGAATGTTTAAAACCTCCAATGCCTTCTTCCTCTGCTAGGTCCACCCCACTTATCTGCATTTCTTGTTCTACATCTTGTCCATAAAGCTCAGATTGGACCTTTACGTCTGCATTATCCAAATCTTCACTCTCCACTGCACACTTTTCTTCCTCATGATTCTGATCACATTCTTCTTCATCTTCATTGTCACCATCGTTTTTTTAAGTCTGCATTATTTATTCCAAGTCCTGTGCAGTTTCCTTCTCCTTACCCTGCTCAGTCGCACATCTAGTTTCAGGCATCATCTCCTCAACCTCGTTTTTAGATATGCAAGCAATTTCATCAGAATATTTTTTTAAATATTCCAGCTGTGGCAGCAAATCTTGCACTTGTGATTCAGTTCCTTGGTCTTCATCATTCTCAGTTCTCCCCTGATCCTTCTGGTCAACAATTTGTTCCTCTATTTCATCAATAAGATGTTCATCTGAATGTTTAAAACCTCCAATTCCTTCTTTCTCTGCATGATCCATCATTCTTATCAGTTTGTCTTGTTCTACATCTTGTCCATAAAGCTCACATTGGACCAATATGTCTGCGTTATCTGGATCTTTACTCTTCTGCAAATCTTGAACTTGTGATTCAAGTCCTTTTTCTTCATCATTCTCAGTTTTCTCCTGATCCGTCTGGTTTAAATTGTTCTCCTTTTCTTCAATAAGGTGTTCATCTGCATGTTTAAAACCTGCAATTCTTTCTGTCTCTCCATGGTCCACTATATTTATCTTCTTTTCTTGTTCTACATCTTGCTCACATTGGACCATTACATTTGCATTATCTGGATCTTCACTCTTCTGCAGATCTTGAACTTGTGATTCAAGTCCTTGTTCTTCATCATTCTCAGTTTTCTCCTGATCCTTCTGGTCTAAATTGTTCTCCTTTTCATCAATTGGATGTTCATCTGAATGTTTAAAACCTCCAATACCTTCTTTCTCTGCATGGTCCATCATGCTTATCTTCATTTCATGTTCTACATCTTGTCCATAAAGCTCAGATTGGACCTTTACGTCTGCATTATCCAGATCTTCACTCTCCACTGCACACTTTTCTTCCTCATGATTCTGATCACATTCTTCTTTATCTTCATTGTCACCATCGTTTCGTTCAAGCTGCCAAATTTCTTCCAAGTCCTGTACAGTTTTCTTCTCCTTATCCTGCTCAGTCGCACCTCTAGTTTCAGGCATCATCTCCTCAACCTCGTTTTTAGAGACGTAAGCAATTCCCCCTCGATCCTTCTGGTCAACAATTTGTTCATCAATAAGATGTGTATCTGCATGTTTAAAACCTGCAATGCCTTCTGTCTCTCCATGGTCCGCCATGTTTATCTGCTTTTCCTGTTCTACATCTTGATCAAATTGGACCATTACGTCTGTCTCATATGCATCTTTTCTATTCTTTGCACACTTTTCACCCTTATGATTCTGATCACGTTCTTCTATATCTTCATTGTCACCATATTTTTGTTCAATCTTTCCAGTTTCTTCCAACTCGTGTGCAGTTTCACTCTCCTTAAACTCATTGTTCGCATATATATTTTCAGCCTGAACCTCATCAGATGAGACTGCTTCTTTCTCAACAAGTGCGTCAACCATGCATCCTTCGTTGTCTGTATCAGTCCCAGGGGACCACACTGCACAATGGTAAGTTTGTTTTTTTGTGGTGTGAACATGAAGTTCATCATTATTGTCATCCTTGACCACATCAGTGTTTTCCCACTGTACAGAAGCCACTTGCACTCTGACTTTAGATGGGGAACACTTGACCTCTGCACTGTCAATTTGATTTGTTTCCTTCCCTTCATTGTTGCTATTTTTTGCCGTTACTTCTCTGTCAATCTTGTTAACTGCACTTTTCAAGTCAATATCATCTGTTCTGGTACGAACACCTTGGTTTCCTTCATCTGTGACTTCCGGTCTGAGAAATCTTGCAACAGCCCCTGACAGATAACCCTATATGAGCAAAACATTGAAACAGGAGTCAGTGAGCTTTTCATTAGGCTGCTCATCAAGAGACAAAGATCATATGAGGACTAGACAAGCGGAGGCCCTACAATATGATTGGTATTATATGAAGAGTTCAGATGCAGAAGCCTCTAAGTACATCGGACATTTTTCTTTAAAATGAGCATTTCTTTCTGGCTACTATGTATAGGTTTCTATGTAAGTACTAGTACTTCTGAATGGGTTGAGGCTGGGATTTTGCACATTTGAAGTGAAAGTACTGTTGTCTGGAGAGCATTCACTGAGTATTGTTATTTCATTTTTGACCAAGATAGCTTTAAGAGGCTTTTGCATCGGAACTTTTCATATATACAGATTAATCATTATCACAACTTAATCAGTGTAAGTCACTGATTGCAGAAGAGCAGCATTTACTCACCCAAACAGTCCAAATAGTGCGACCAATGCGGTTCCCTGGGTTTTCAGTTGGATCCATAGCCGATTAAATAAAAAAAAAAAAGATTAACTGCTGACAGATTAATGAAGCTTCCTCAAAGTTTGGTAGCGACGTCCAGCCGTTTTTCACAACGTCACCATTCAGACCATTACAAGCACGTCTCCTTTTTATAAGTCCTTTAAGGGAAGTTATATTGTTACTGAGTGACGGAGGTCACATTTATTGAGTTCCTTGTGCTCATATGTCCGGTGTTTTAATGAGGAAGACGCGCTGTGTGAAGCAGCATTGACACCAGCCAACGCACAAACACAAAAAAACACGGAATTGGTTTGTGGTGAGGAAAGCATAAGAGTCATTGAGCCTGTCATGTTGAACCACACATCATTTCAGAGTACACTAGCTGTGTGTCAAAACCTAGTGAACAATCTAAAAAGGCGGCACCAGGCATGCGTGTGCAGTGTCTCAGTCGCGTGCAGCATTTTTAGACATCATGAGTGAAACTGGCATTTTTGTGTTTATGCTTTTTTTTTTCAGTCACAGTGCAAGAAAATCTGCTGTCTGGAAAGAAATCTCACTTGGTTTTGAAATATAGCCATAGTTTCCTGCTGCAACAGTTACTTCTGCACAACTAGAGTGTGCAGCACCTCTAACTTCCCTCAAGATATTTCACCATATCAGCTTTAAAGCGTAGCTGATTATGAGATTAGATAGGAATGATATTGTTTGTTAATGGTAGGAAACTAAAGCATTGTAAGTGTAGGCTTAATGATAATAAAAAATAAAACTAATGTGCATGTCTGAATATGCACAAGTGATGTGGTTTGACATGTATCTATTAAGTCAGCTTAGTACATGGACAAAAATAGCCACTGTGGTGCATTCTTTCTGACTTTCTCACATACTCTTTTTTTTTTTTTTTTTTTTTTTTAAACAAACACAGACAGCTTTATTTTAAAGAGTTTATTTAATTAAAATTGATGGCAGATAATTCAGAGTGAATACCTAATATTGTGTTTCATGCATCATATTAGTAGTAAAAGAAAACATAATTTTTTTTTAAGGAAAAAAATACAAAAGCAAAACTTAAGTATAAAGTTTTACAAGCTCATAGGTGGGGGTGGGGTGGTGTCAAAAGAAGATGTAGATTTCAAAATAACTGTGAGTCACGATTACGCTTCCTCAGCAGGCTCTGCAAAACACAAAAGTGAGAAGTAAACTTCATCTTCTAATCTAGGTCATTTATTGTAGTCTAATCTCATGTGAGTGTACATAATTATAAACATTTGTCAACAATATTTTTAAGAGGGAAATAAACACTTTAAATGTTTTTTTTCTTCCAAAGGTGTTAATAAAACAGTTTATTAGGGTATGTATTATAAGGAAATACTATTTAAGTCTTTCAGTTTTCAAATTTCATATTTAATTCAATGATTTACTTGCTGTTTTATTTGCCAAATTTACTATCAGTTTGTTTCTACACTATATATTTTTTAGTGTATTTAGTATTTATACAAAACTGGATTTTGAATAGTATTATTATTTAGTTTTACTGTATCCAGTGAATTACTAATTTTACACATGCACAATATCTCACAATACCTCAACACCACATTATTTACCTGTCCAGGTAAGATACGCGGGCAATCTCAGTGCAGGATGGGTAATTTCCACAGTAACTCTCAGACTCTCTTTCTTCTCTTTCCTCAGTCTCACAGTGTTTATATAGAATGGATCCACATCCTCATCATTCTCCTCAATATGCTCATTCAGCTGTTTGTCCTCTAGTACTGTTTTCATTCCATTCGCACATTCGTTCATCTTTTGACATTCGCCATTACAGTCCACACTAGGCGGCCTGATTCCTGTAGAATAAGCCAAAAGTTTGCTTTCATTATTGATGTTATGTTGAGAAACATTCAGTCTGCTCACCATCATATTGGCATACGTACTGCGTGCATGTCCTCCTCTGCGACTGTCACTTTCCTGTCGTCCTGTAGATCTCACCAGAACACAAACGCTCTTGAGCTCTGGTTTCCCCTCACTGTTTACTCCCTCGCTCTCTCTTGACCAAAGCTTGGAGACGGTCATGCCACCAGCAGCCCAGAGAACTTCAGCCGTGGGTTTTCCTCCAGAGAGAAGAACGGAGAATATTCCCACACCATCTCCTCTCCAGCAAACCGACAGAGAACGAGGGATGGAGGGAGCAACTGAGAAACAAGACGGGGAAAGACTACATCAAAAGAGCCCCAAACCATATGTCTCTATGATATTCTGGTCTCTAGATAGGTTTAGGTTGCAAATTTTTTGTTGTATTCAAAATTGATCTAAAATGACAGTAAAGATATTTATAATGTTAGACTTTTCTATAATACTAGAATATATATATAACGAAAAAAAAAAAAGAAAATACTAACATTTACTACTATATATATATATATATATATATATATATATTCAGCTTCCACAAAATTATTAACCAACAAAGCTATAATAATAAGAAATGTTTCTTGTTTCTTGAGCAGCAAATAAGCATATTAGAATGATTTCTGAAGGATCATGTGAAATAAAGACTGGAGTAATGATGCTGAGAATTCTTTGCATCGCAGGAATAAAAAAAAAGAAAAAAAGAAAAGAAAACAGTTATCATAAACTAATAATATTTCACAATATTACTGTTTTTACTGTATTTTTGAAGAAATAAATGCAGCCTTGGTGAGCATAAGAAACTTTGTTTTTCAAAAACATAACCCAAAATATTAATTAAATATATAAAAAAAATCTATAATTTTTTAGTGTGTCCTTTACCGATATGAGTATTTCTCCAGACTCTCTCAATGGGCTTCAGGAGGGAGCAGTGTGTCACTCTGCAAACGATCTCACCTCCCCTTGCCGTCTCATCCAGCTCTTTAAGTAATGCTTTAGCTCTAAATGTCCTCGACAGAGTTTGCAGAGGGCCCCAAAACTCAGCTCCCTCTTTGATTTCCCTTTCTCTGCCCTCTCCTTCCTCAGTCCAATTTCCTTTTAGATGGAGCCATTTGACAGAGATTTCAAGAGGGTAGAAACCAGTTATGTCGCAGGCAAGGGTCAAAGGTCCCTCCTCAGCAGACGAAAGAGCAGAGGAGATGATCTCTGAAACGGTGGGCTTTTTTATGAACCCTAAGAAAGAATAAAGTCAGTTATTTGATCAAAAATGTGTTGTTAATGTATTTCCAGCTAATATTTGGCTGCCTATATTCGCTATGATACTGCTTATTGCATACTGTGCTATATTTTACACTGCACACTACCTTCATTTTTTTAATCAGTACATAAAAAGACAAATTTATTTCTATAGAGTTTTTCATAATTCACATTGTGTTACAATCAAGCAGTTGAGATTTGCTATGTAGTATATATGGCCCTATGGAAGTGTACTGTATGTATGTGGATAAAACTGGACATACTCATATATCCAATAATCAATACCAACAAAAGGTGGATTATACATTTACATTTAGTCATTTAGCAGACGCTTTTATCCAAAGCGACTTACAAATGAAGACACTGGAAGCAAACAAAATCAACAAAAGAGCAATGATATACAAGTGCTTTAACAAGTCTCAGTTAGCTTAAACACAGTACACGTAGCAAGGGCTTTTAAATAATATAATAAATAAAAAAGAAAACAGATAGAATAGAAAAAGAATAGAGCAAGCTAGTGTTAGAGGTCTTTTTTTGCTTTTGTTAATTGTATAATAAATGAAAAGAAAACAGATAGAATACAAAAAGAATAGAAAAGCTAGTTACATTTATTTTTTTAAGAATAGAATTAGAATAGTGAGTGCTAAAGTTACAGGGTCAAATAAAGATGGAAGAGATGTGTTTTAAGCCGATTCTTGAAGATGGCTAAGGATTCAGCTGCTCGGATTGAGTTGGGCAGGTCATTCCACCAGGAGGGAACATTTAATTTAAAAGTCTGTAAAAGTGACTTTGTACTTCTTTGGGATGGCACAATCAAGCGACCTTCACTTGCAGAACGTAAGCTTCTACAGGGCACATAAATCTGAAGTAATAAATTTAGGTAAAGGGGTGCACAGCCTGTGGTGGTTTTGTATGCAAACATCAATGCCTTGAATTTTATGCGAGCAGCTATTGGTAGCCAGTGCAAATTGATAAACAGAGGTGTGACGTGTATTCTTTTCAGCTCATTAAAAATTAATCTTGCTGCCGCGTTCTTGGATTAATTGTAAAGGTTTGATAGAACTGGCTAGAAGACCTGCCAAGAGAGCATTGCAATAGTCCAGCCTGGACAGAACAAGAGCTTGAACAAGGAGTTGTGCAGTGTGTTCCTAAAGAAAGGGCCTGATCTTCTTGATGTTGAATAAAGCAAATCTGCAGGACTGCACAGTTTTAGCAATGTGGTCTGAGAAAGTTAGCTGATTATCAATCATACTCCAAGGTTTCTGGCTGTTTTTGAAGGATTTATGGTTGATGTGTCTAACTGGAAGGTGAAATTGTGATGAAACGATGGGTTTGCTGGAACCACAAGCAGTTCTGTCTCGGCAAGGTTGAGTTGAAGGTGATGGTCCTTCATCCAGCAAGAAATGTCTGTTAGACAAGCTGAGATGCGAGCAGTTACCGTCGGATCATCAGGATGGATTGAGAGGTAGAGTTGAGTGTCATCTGAGTTGGGGTGTTTTTTGTTGATATGTTTCTGAAGGACAGAACCTAATGATGCCATGTAGACAGAGAAGAGAAGTGGTCAAAGAACTGAGCCTTGAGGCACCCCAGTAGTTGGATGTTGTGACTTGGACACATCATCTCTCCAAGATACTTTGAAGGACCTATCTGACAGGGAAGACTCAAACCACTGGAGTGCGGTTCCTGAGATGCCCTTTGCCAGTAGGGTTGACAGGAGGATCTGGTGGTTAACAGAGTCAAAACAGCGGACAGATCAAGCAAGATAAGTATTGAAGATTTGGATTCCGCTCTTGCCAGTCTTAGGGCTTCAACAACTGAGAGCAAGGCAGTCTCAGTTGAATGTCCACTTCTGAAGCCAGATCGGTTGCTGTCAAGGAGGTTGTTCTGTGTGAGAAAGGCAGAGACTTGGTTGAATACAGCTCATTCAAGTGTTTTTGCAATGAAAGGAAGAAGGTAAACTGGTCTGTAGTTCTGTAAAAGAGTTGGGTTGAGGGTGGGTTTCTTAAGTAGTGGAGTTATACGAGCCTGTCTAAATGTTGAGGGAAAAACACCAGTGTGGAGGGATATGTTAATGATGTGAGTGAGTGCAGGTACAACTGCAGGAAAAATGGCTTGAAGGAGATTAGATGGAATAGGATCAAGCGGACAAGTAGTAGGATGATTAGGATGAGTTTGGAGACTTCTGCCTCAGAGAGTGAAGAGAAGGATGTGAATGAGTATATGTTTGCTGGTTAGATGTGCTTGATGGATTGTGGTGTGGAAAATTGTGCACTGATGTTTTTTAATTTTATTAATGAAAAACGTGGCAAAGTCGTCAGCTATTAGAGTTGATGCAGGAGGTGGAGGAGGAGGACAAAGGAGCAAGGAAAATGTTTTAAAAAGCATGCAAGAGTTAGACGAATTGTTAATTTTGTTATGGTAGTACGTTCATTTAGCAGTGGAGACATTAGCAGAGAAGGAAGAGAGGAGTGACTGATAAACATTAAGGTCAGTAGTATTTTTGGATTTGCACCACACCCTTTCAGCAGCTCTAAGCTTAGAGCGATGTTCGTGTAGAACATCAGATAACCAAGAGGCAGAAGGGGTCGTATGGGCTGGCCTGGAAGACAAGGGGCAAACAGTGTCTAAACAAGATGTAAGAGTGGAGCAGAAAGTATCAGTAGCACTGTTAGCATCAAGAGATGCTAACAGTTTAGGGAAAGGAAACAAAGATGAAACCACAGCAGATAGTCCGGAGGGTGAGAGTGAGCGTAGGTTACGGCGAAAGATGACGTGGAGGGGTAAGTGATTTGTCAGGGATTGAGACCTCTTCCAGTCAAACGGGGGGAGTGGGAAAATGAGAAATTATTGGAGAGGGCTGCAGGTGTAGCAGTGTCCTCTGGTTTGATCCAGGTCTCTGTCAGGGCCAAGAGATTTAACTTAGAATGACTAATAATAGAAGTAATGAAATCGTCTTTGTTTACAGCAGACTGGCAATTCCAGAGACCAACAGAAAAAGAAAGTAGTGTATTAGCAGACATAGGCAGAGTGTGCAGGTTGTTAGGATTGCGCTGCCTACAGCGTGTGATGCGTGGTTTGCGAGTGATAGTGATAGTAGGGATCTGGAAACACATAGTAAGAATTGGTTATAAAAACTGAAACAGAAGTGAAACAAGTAGTAGGAAAAAGGATTAATCAAAACAATACTTATATCCCTTGCCGGTGTCCCTGACTGGTGGAGTTGCACGGTAGAGTCGATGGTCTTTACACTCTTCGGTCTTCACACTAGGAGGGGTTAACAGGAGGGCTGCCGTGACCGCTGCCGCGGTATACTAATGATCTGCTTTTAACTTACGCTGATTTAACTGCTTCTCTCAAAGAGTATTAGTTTACACTAACTTTTGCTAGCACTTGAACACACTTTACTGTTTACAAAGGTCTAAGCAAGCGCACAACAGTGACAAGGTATGCGATAGAGTATGAGACCAAACACAGCATGTCTCAACACAGTAAACAAACAAGCGTTTCCTAGCTACGACAACTGCGTTAAACCCTAATGAGACAAGAAATAAATACACTTACAATCGGATTATAATATAGTTACATTTTGTGACAAATGTTTATATCACTATATACTGCTCTATATTGCTTTGCATAAGTGAATGCATGCAGATAAAGTTGGATATAATACAGTATACACAGTATATCCAACTTTATATACAGAGCTGTGCTATAATAGTTTGCATTATATAAACTGATAAACTGTTACCTACACTGGACATGAAAGGCAAAGCTGAGAGCAATGCATTGTGGGATACTTTATTCCAGGTTGTATAACTGCACATTTCAGTCAATGTATTAGGTCATCCAGCTATTCTACAAAATTCATATACTGTGCAAAGTATGAACTGCAGAGATAATGTGTATTATGGTCGTTTGCACCTTTCAACACAGAACAGTTATTTCACTCTAGCTCTCACCTCTAGTTTCGCGTGTGATGGGCTGTTTTAGGGCCGTGTGGTGAACGGCGACCCACACTCTGGTTTCTCCTCTCTCTAGCTCTGCTGTGGGCAGTCTGCACTGACTCATGGCCGAAAAGAAGCCTTCAGCATCAGGCCGAGGGGCTGCCAGCGCCTGCGGGAAGGACACAGGGCTCAGCTCCCCACCTTCACAGAACCAGCGGAAGGTGATGATGTCCGGATGAAAGTGAGAGGCCTGGGTTGTCATTGTCACAACACCTGAAAAAAGAAAACATTTTATAATGGTGCATTTTCTATAATTTGCAATATTTTAATAAGTGCACTGTTTGTGATACCTCCTTCTTCATTTGCCTCTGAGAACTGGATCTCTGAAACGTCAGGTGGTGCTAAACAAAAAACAATAATGTAAATATGATTAAATGAAAATAGATTGAAATATGCATCTAGCTTTACATGCTAAAGGAGAACAAAAATCTAGAAACAGGAACCAGGGCCACCAAACCTCACCACAATGTCTGGGTCTTGTTTCACTCTTAAATCTAGATGCTAGAAAAACAAATAATGTTTTGCTTAATAAAAATGAAGGGCAAATAAAAAAAAATTCTAGGACCATTCAGTTTTCCCCCTCATAACAGTAATATATATATATATATATAAAGTTGAGGTAATTTTAGGATTTTTTTTTATTAAATCCAATTCTCGTAGCTGTAATGTAAAAATAAGGCATGATTTTCTTAATGAAAATTAAGGTTAGTGTAGGACCATTAAGTTTTTAATACAATTCTCATAACTGTAATTTTTTATATTTTTGTATAAATATTTATACATTTGTATGAATATTTATTTTTTATTATTATTTATGTTTTATAATATTTTTGCTATACAGCCTTTAATTTATGATTATGTACTGTATATACAAAATATTCTGTTACACTGTGTACTGAGTAGTTGCAAAAAAAAAAAAAACCTACTCAAAGATATGTGTTTCTAGAAATGTGAAAAGATCTGTCTAATGGAAAAATTATAACTGTGATAACCCCCCCCCCCCCCATTTTTTGTTTTGGAGTGATATGAGGCCCAGACATATTTTCAAGAGATTCTCCCATTAGCAAGCTTCAGATAATTCACAAGAGATCTCAACAGAATCTCTGACCTAAAATAGTAAACTTGTCGGACACTCTCTCAGCCACAATCTTGTCTTTCCCCTTATATGAGATGTGGCATTTGAAGATTGCACCCTTGTGAATGGACAGGTTGGGTATAAATGTGACGGAGGAGAACAGTTGTTTCATTGAGTTGGAGGGCGAGCGAGGTGACATCTGAGTATGTAGCTTGTAATATCCTGAGGCAGTAGAGGGCAGCAGAGAACTTTTCTCTGACACCACAGATACATGAGAGGTGCGAGGAGTGTAGGCTGCTGAGCAAAAAGGACCATATTTTTTCTCTGTGAGAGAGAGAAGGTGAGAAAGAGAGACGGTGAAACATACACAGACAGCCATTTTATGATAATGCAGGTTAATAATTTGCAATATCCTATGTGCAAAACCACCACTTTCATATCCACTAGATCTGTTACTTTAATATCATCTGCATTTGTCTCTTTGACTTAATGAAAACAGTGCAGAACAATGCGTTTAATGTCAATTTCAAACATCAGTAAAGTAGGGGTTGCATGACTAGATCATTAGTTCTGTTACTATACTAGTTCCGAATCACATGTTGATCACATGTTGCACTTGCTTCAGTTGCACAAAATTAATTTGTTAACATTCAAAGTAGTTATGTGTCATTAAACTGTAATGGCCAAAGGGTTCACCTACTAGTTGACTAGTAAAGGGTGAAGGTAAATGTGAAGTGGTCTAAGTTGGCTACCTTTGTATGATGTGTCTGTGATGGGAACATCATTCAGAAACCATGTAGTTTGTACCCTCTCTGCCAATCTGCCTTCCACACTGATGGTGACTCTGCCTTTCTTACCCACAACCACCCTGGGTGGCAGAACAATCGCTGAGACATTCAGAGACTTCAGCTTCTCTGAGAAAATAAGATGTTAAACTGTTAGCATTTCTATTTAGCTCAACCACATTCTGCTATCATCATTATGTATTCCTATGTATTTCTACACTATCATGTACGTTGCAATATGTCTGTACTTTCTTCTGCACTGCTAGCTCCTGTCACCAAGACAATTTTCTTGTGTGTGTAAACATACTTGGCAATAAAGCTCTTTTTAACTTCTGACTTATTCATAATCATTAGCAATTATCCTGGGCTGTGACATTACAGGCATAGTTCACCCAAAAATGAAAATTTCCAAACCGGTACGAGTTTCTTTCTTCTGTTGAACATAAAAATATATTTTGAAGAATGTGGGTAACCAAACTGTTGCTGGTAGCCATTGACTTACATTGTATGGAAGAAAAAAAATACTATGGGAATCAATAGGGACCAGAAACTTGTTTGGTGTCCCACAATCTTTTTTTTTTTTTTTTTGTGTTCCGCTGAAGAAAGAAATTCATACACATTGGGAACAACTAGAGGGTGAGTAAATGATAAAAAAGGAAATGTATTTTTTTTTTTGGGTGACGATCCCTTTTTGAGGAGCAGATGGAGAAAATATAAGTCCATTTCATACTTGTTAAAAGTTTAAAAATTTTAAATTTATATGTTGTTTTCTATAATCTTATTTCATCAGGTTGTTTTGAATACCCGCCAATGAAGAAAGAAGCTTTCTGTCCCAGAATCATGCAGTTACAGCATGGACCAACAGGGGCAATCACCAGCAGGACCATACTTACAAAGAAAAATTTGATTCCTTACTTCTATTTCGAGTGAAAAGTCACATTTACAGCTCAAGTGATTTGTTTTGGAACAGCAAAATATGGATGCATTTACATCACATACTTTCAGTGATGAATGGTCTAGTCCAGGGGTCGGCAACCTACGGCACGCGTGCCAACATTGGCACGCAGAGGGATAATTGCTGACACGTGAGCAATAGGGAAAACTGCATACTTACGTACATTTTGAGATTATAATTTCTCATAGTCACACAGCCTGTTAGGAGCTATAAATACTATTAAAGTGTGAGAATTAACTTGCGCTAGTCTATGGATGCGCGCGTGATCGCTGCACATACTAGGCACTTCAGATCAAAGCCTCAGCATTCTAACAGCACTCGTCAATGTCAAATTGACTGAGATGGCCAATCAAATCAAAGTAGGCGGGGTTTACTCTTCACAAAAGCAGAGCGCGAAGCATCAGTTTAACGTTAAAGAGAGCGAGGTAAGATGAAGCTGCAAATCATTTAATATTACTCAACTTTTAACAATATCTTTTATGATAGAAATGTTGATATATCCAGTGATGCAACATTTTCTTAAATATGGCCATTTTGAGAGAGAGAGAGAGAGAGAGAGAGAGAGAGAGAGAGAGAGAGAGAGAGAGATGTGTAAATTGTCTGCGTCTGTCTCTCTCTACAAACAGTGAAGCTGAGTTTAGTTACTTAAAAACTGATTTTACAGAAAACGATTTTACCCCCCTCTTTGCTGAGAAATATAATGTAGCAATTCAGTATCGATTAATAAAAGTTGTGTGGCAGCGCTGACAACAAGTTTATGAGCTTCTGAATGTTACTTTTTGCACAGCACGATCTCAGATCTCTGTGTGCGAGTGGTGTGTGTGTGTGTATGTGCACATCAGTTAAAGCAGCGAATTAATGGAGATTAAACTTAAGTGGTGATTAAAGCGAATTAACGGTGATTAAACTTTTAATGCAATAGCCTTGTCACACACACACATACAGTATGGTCACACTGTATATCTGTTATTCAAATTATTATTTTTTTAAGTTAAAAAAACTATTTATGAAAAAATCTTCAGAAGCTATTTGCATGAAAAGTAAATAGTGTGTGTGTGTGTGTGTGTGTGTGTGGGGGGGGGGGGGGGGGGGGGGCGTGGCTGTTGGTACTGTGGTTAACCACTAAAATTAAAAAAGGCACGTCATGCCGAAAAGGTTGCCGACCCCTGGTCTAGTCAAACAACTCTCATTAAGATGAATGGGGATGCCAATGGAAAGCCTTCTGCTGATATCTTAAGTCATTAGTGTTTTATCAGACTTACCATCCCTTCTCTTCCAAGAAAATCCAAAGCAGAGCAAAAAAACCAGTGTGAGTGAAATTATCATCATTGCTACCGAAGCCTTGGCTGACTTATTCAGACCTGGGTTTTGCACTGAAAGAGATTAAAGCAGTAAAAGTAATAAGAACTTCTTCTTCACCTCCACCCATTTACTTGTTTCTATAACATTTCATACACTTTACCTTTAACATAATATAAGACAACACTAGTTAAAGGAGACCGGTGTGTCCAATCCACCAAGCCATTCCCAGAAGAATTTAGCTCCAGCCCTACCTTAACACGCCTGAACAGAGTGTACCTTTGGAATCCTCTTTGGGCTCTTTGAAGTGGCCAGTTTTGACCACTTTGCTTTAGAACAGGGGTGTCAAACTCAGATCCTAGAGGGCCACAGCCCTGCAGAGTTTAACTTCAACTCTAATTAAACCAGCTAATCAGGGCCTTCAGGCTTATTTTAAAACTACATGGTTTTTGTGATGGAACAGGGTTGGAACTAAATTCTGTAGGGCTGTGGCCCTCCGGGAACTGAGTTTGACACCCCTGCTTTACAACAACCCTTTAATATGGTTTGTTCACTGATCTTGCTCCAAAGTGCCCTTCTGAGGCAGATTTATTCCATTTGGGATGCAGCAAAGGTCTTCCAGATCACTAGAAACTTACAGGCAGGTGTGTTATTGCTGATTGGATCATGAAGCATAATAAACCTTTTAACCATGAAGGGTTAGTTCACCCAAAAATGAAAATTAGCTCAGTCAGTGGCAGTCAGTGGGTGTTGCAGTTCATCAGTTCAAAAGAAGTGAAATAAAGCGCATCCATCCATAATAAAAAGTGGCTCCAGGGGGTGAACAAAGGCCTTCTGTAGCGAATCGATGTGTTTTTGTAAGAAAAATATCTATATTCGAAACGTAATAATCACATTAATCTAGCTTGCGCCAACAGCTGTACACGGAAGCAGTTCTGGGTTGATGACGTATGAGGTTGGCGTTGCGCGTGTGCTGGTGAGTCTCATGAAAACCAACATTTGTTTACAGGATCAAAGGAAGCAAAGTTAACTTTAGCAAAGGAAAACCAGTCTCCTCTTGGCTTATATCGAAATCCTCCAAAATTCTTCTTTACAAACCCTCAATTTGTACTTCTAATTCATGACCGTTGTTTTGATCTCTCTGCTGCGCTTCTGTGTTCGTCACTTCTGAGTGGCACATGCGCAAAGCCGACCTCATATGTCATACGCCTGGAGCTGCTTCCAAGTACAACAGTGAGTGCAAACAAGATTAAATTGATTATTATGTTTTAAATATGGATATTTTTCTTATAAAAACACATAGATTCGCTACAGGAGGCCTTTGTTCACCCCCCTGGAGCTGTGTGAGGCACTTTTTTGTTATGAATAGATGCGCTTTATTTAATTTCTTTTGGACTGATGAACTGCAACACCCGCTGACTGCCATTAAACAGCTTGGAAGATCAAAGACCATTTTTAATATAATTCAGATTGGATTCGTCTGAAAGAAGTCATATGCACCTAGGATGCCTTGAGGGTGAGTAATTAATTTTTGGGTGAACTAACCCTTTGACATCATTATATCTGAATAAAGAATACTGCACATAAGAAGTGAAGTTATATGTCCCATACCATGTGGGTCAACAATGGATAGGGCAATAGTTCCATAGGCAGGTTCTTCCACATTGGGTTGCTGGGCCACACACTGCACCTCTCCTCCTCTGCTTCTCTCCTCCACGCTCAGGGTGTGATACTGATGTCTCCTATACATTCCTTCCTCATTTTGGATGGACAGAGGAAGGTTGGGAAGAACCTTTCCATTCTGGATCCATAAAATGGATACGTTGTCAGGGTAGAATCCACTGACGTCACAGGAGAGGGTGAGTGGAGAGGAGTGGGAAGTGGAGGGAACCACAGAGAGAGTGACATTTGGGAGAACTAGAAAAGAGAGAGCAAATACACTAAAAAATATACTAGATTAAAAAAAAAACAGTAATTAACCTTAATGACAGAATACTAGTAATCTATTAATATGACATACTTTTGACATGAGTGTGTTGATTTCCCAGATCATTAAATTACCATGAACGAGTAGAAAAAATTTGCCCAAACATGTTAACCTTGAAAGGTCTATAAGATTTTGGAAAAAAACCTTTGCCTAGTCCAGTGCTTCCAAAACCTGTCCACCACTGCAAATTTTGGATGTTTCACACCAAATTTAGGTCTTGTAGTATTTACTAAGTGAAGTGAAGTGAAGTGACGTGACATACAGCCAAGTATGGTAACCCATACTCGGAATTCATGCTCTGCTTTTAACCCATCCAAAGTGCACACACACAGCAGTGAACACACACACACACCGTGAACACACACCCGGAGCAGTGGGCAGCCATTTATGCTGCAGCACCCGGGGAGCAGTTGGGGGTTCGGTGCCTTGCTCAAGGGCACCTCAGTCGTGGTATTGAGGGTGGAGAGAGCGCTGTACATTCACTCCCCCCACCTACAATTCCTGCTGGCCCGAGACTCAAACTCACAACCCTAGGATTGCAAGTCCGACTCTCTAACCATTAGGCCACGACTTCCCCCAACTATTAATGAGCTTCTGAGCTAAATCAGGTGTGTTGATGAAGGATAGAAGATGAAGGAAACATTCAATATGAGCACTGCTGGAGGGCCTTCAGGACAAGTTTGGGAATTACTGGCCTGGTCCAATGTTGCCAAACCCTGTTCCTGGAGGCACCCCAGCACTACACGTTTTCGAACTCTTCCTAATCAAACACACCTGAATCTGCTTATCGGTAAAGTCTCCAAGACCTGGAATGAACAGCTCCCAAATGTGTATCCAAAATCCCATATGTTTTTCGATGCCTCCAGGAACAGGGTTGGGTAACACTGGCTACTACTAGAATTTACAAGAAGCTTCTAAGCAAGCAAGTTGGGACAGGTTGGATTCAAACTCTACAGGATGTTGCAGAGTAGGAGAAAGAGTGGACACTTCTGGCTTAGTCTGACTACAGTCTTTGCACATGTATTCCCAAAGTATTCCTGGACATAAGAGTATGAACCAACTGCTTCATGACCACATTGCATACTGTCCCTTACGAAAAAGAAGTTTATTCAAGTGTGCTATTAGTATACTTCTTTTAAACTAAAAATAGGAAAGTATGCTTTTAGTTTACTTTTTATGTACTTCTCAGAAATGGGCTTTATGTACTTCTCAGAAATATACTTAAAATGACATTTAAGTATACTTGACTTATACTTACAAAAAGTCTAAATATACTTAAACTATACTTAAGTATACTTAATAAAATAAACTTGAAGTATACTACTTTTTGGTAAGGGTCCCAAATGACAAGGGCAGGGCTCTTCAGCTGCAGCCCTGGAGCCCCAATGTCCTTTAGTACAAATCTCAATTAAACCCAACTATATGTAATTAGCAAGTAATTCTAAACATCTTGATTAGCTTGTTTGGGTGTGTATGGTTAGGGTAAGTGCTAAACTCAGCAGGAGACTTGCACTCCATGGCTGGATAAAGTGTAGATTGGTTGAGAAAAGAACGTGTGGCGAGCAGTGGCTTCTTTAAATGGGTATGCTATCTAATTTATCAGAGATGTCAAATAAGGCACCATGGCAGGGGTCGATTTAAAATTAGGACTGTTGCCAGGAACAGACATTCGGTGGCAATTCCTTCCCAAATCCTTAGACACGCATATATAGACACATCACAAATGCAGGATTTCTCAAGCATGGAAAAAACAAATGGTTAGTTTTGCTTCATGTACAAACTGTAAACAAGATTTGCAAGCCACAGCACATTTTTCTGCTTGGGCGAGTAATTTGTGGCCAGCTTTCCTTACTGGTGAAATCACCTACATGCTAACAAACCTACAAGTATGCACAATAATAACGACTCATAGCAATAGAGCACAGGAACCAAAGCTGTTGGGATCCACTCGCCCCAACCCCTTCATAATTGGCACAGAAAATTGTTGGTTGGCAAATAAATAATTTATGGATAGTTACACATGCATTCCCAACATTTTATTGTGTAAGCCTTATGTTACACCTCAAATGACAAGGGAATTTATAATAATGAGTTCCCTGAACTCATTCTCTTAAATGGCTTGAGTATGAAGAGCACTCAAAGTCATATGGACTGCACATACCTACCATAAACTATCCATAACATATCCTGGTAGTTTTGCCCCAGTTTAGCAAAACTGACAACATCAAGGAGGTATCCACAGGGAGGTAGTTGCAATTGAAACCTTTAGGGAGGCAAATTCTACTGCATGTGCACAAGTTGCACAATTCTGGAAAATGCTTGGGACATTTCTACCATCTTAAGCATTGTTTCCATCGAGTGGTACAGTACAGTACGATTTGGGTTGGTACACCCTGATCTGGCTTGTGTTTCCACTGCCAATAGTATCCTTGATAGATGTGGTGTATGCCGGAAAGTAGCGATCTACGTCATTCTTGAACGAAGAAAGCGCAACATTGTCTGTGTGTATGTGTGTGAAAATATAAAATTCTAAAATACACTGTTGTATTTTTTGTGTTTGCACAGTCTGATTTAAACAAGCCCAAAACGGTGGAGCGAGTGAGGGGGACACTTCATTCCCCTGTGTTGTCATTCTCTTTGTAGCAAGCGCTACAGTGACAATTCTCTGTCAACCAATCAATGTTCTGCGGTGAGTCTAGCTCCACCCTTTAGGTCCCGGACTACTGTGCTAGGTACCCCAACGGAAGGGTCCCATAAAAGTGGTACGGTACGGTTTGCTATTTTTCAAACAATCACAACTTTTGACAATGGAAACGGAAATAATTGCATACCATACTGTACAATACAACTGATGAAAACACTTTGATTGAGTTGTGAAATACGTGCAACTAATGTGAAATAAGTTACAGAAGTCTGAATTCATGTTACAACAGAAGTTGCATCCAGTTTCAAAAGAATAACATCTACCAGGCAGATGTGTAAATTCTGAATACCTATGATGTGTGGCGTGAACTCTTCTAGGATGGGTTTCACCAAGGCTGTATGTTGCACCTCACAGCCAAAGCTTGTGTTCTGGTCAGAGATTTGAGGGAAGAATGTCAGCCAGCTGACTGCATCATACAGCCCATCCTCTGTATGGTTCACTTGGAGCTTTTGGGGTACTTGGATTTTGTTTCCAGCTCTTGTCCAGGTAAACATGATTTGTGGAGGGCTAAAGCTCCTTGCCCAGCATTCAACCATAGTTTTTCTTTTCAAAACTACTTCAGGTAAGATGATGGAGACCAGTGGAGGAACTGTAAGAGATTTAGAAAGCAACTCTAATGTTAAGTTTGTTTGCCTGTAGAATATGTATTATACTTATATTTATATTATATATGTGAATAAGTTGGACATTGTTCCTGTCTTTCAACAGCATCCACTATTCCATACCAGTGATCTACGTGACACGCACTTGAGACTCACCTAATATTGTCAGAGTCACATCTGTGGAGTAATTGGTTTCATTGTAGCTCACCCTGCACTCATACACCCCCTGCTGGTCTGGAGTGGCATTGTAAACAGTCAGTGGGAATGAGCCAATGAAGGAGGCAGTGGTGTTCAAGAAGAAGCCCGGTTGAGTGTGGTTCCTTGAGGCAAGGACTAAACCATTGAAGGACCAGGTGATGTTTAAGAGTGAATCATCAACTAGAGGCGGCAGTGTAAAGGAGCAGTTGAGGACAGCTGAAGAGCCCGGAGACACAGATACATCTGCAGAGGAGCCTGAGAATGTCAGAAAAATATGAAAGGACAAGCATTTCAATGTTCACTCTTAAAGCAAAAACAAGCACAGTTGCTCTAAGCCTGTGCTTGATTTAGGTCTGCTTTAAAAAATGATGGTTAACTTGGTGGCTTAAAAGTTATGGTTGAATAAACCTCTAGAACAAAATATTACAGATTTTACATTTAGGCCTATTTAGACTTTAGTCATTCAAGTTCAAGTGTTCTCCATTATATTTGCATTTCTGATTAAAAATTTCAATCTCTATTGACAGAGTACACTACAAATAAATATTTACAGTAAAAATAAAACGAATTATGGAAAAAAATAATAGTTTATTCAATAACTAAAATTTTCCATATAGAATATAGGAGGGCATTGGAATAATGTATAATTGAGAAACAAACACTCCGTCAGTATGATGGATGAACATTGACATTTTTTGATTAAAATATGAAACACATACAGTAGTTATTGTTCACTGTTCCTCCATATTCAGGGTTTGATTACCTCCACTAATGTATGGAAGTACAAAGCATTAAAAAACAAGACCACCTGACTGCAAAATAAGACGGTGACATGTCTAGTTCTCTTTAATTGTCTAAAATCAGTTTAACAATTTTAAAGCAATTATAAAAAATGATAAAATATATGGCACATACTCTACCAGCATTGATTGATTGAAGTTGACTTAAAGCTTTGTTTTCTAAATATTCAGGAGCAAGTAAACAACAGCACATGTACAAAGTTTGGTATTTTGTATAACAAACATCACTTTTTTAACGAGAAAAACATGCATCTCACACTGTTAGATTGTCTTTAAGTGCCATTTAGTTACTCTCTGTATAGTTTATTATCTTTTGAAGGTATGGAAAATTTATAGCGCATGGTTTGCCAGGATCTGCAATGAATCTTCTGTGTTTCGTTTTGATCTATTACTGATATTCACATGAAAATAACATAGGTTTCAATTCAAATTTGATATTCCAATACTGAACATCTTAACAACGATTAAAATAACTTAAACCTAAAACGATACATTCAGAGAGAAAAATATGTTATTGCTGTAATGAAAGGCATGGGCTAGTACTCACCAGGCTTTATTAGGCCCAACAACCATAAATAGAACAGGACTTTAAACTTCATGGCGATTTACTGGAGTGTGAACATACTCCTTATCATTACTCTATTTCCTTCTTTCATTGCTTCTTGCTCTTTGTCATGCATACTGAAAAACACACTTATATAGGGGCAGGGGACAGTAGGCGGGGATCAAGCGGGCAAAGGAAAAGATGCTGAGTGCTTGTGAAAAGGGGGTGTACAAACTTTATATCTACTTTTCAATGCAGTCATTCAGTTTGATCACTAGGACACAGAGAGAGAGAAAGTTAAATGGTGTGAAGAGGGTAAACATGGGCTACTAAGAGAAGGAGAGAGAGAGATCTTCAAAGACACTTTTAGGACAGTGGTCACTTAAAATTCAATCTGGCCTACATCCAGTGTTCTGGACTACTTTACATTCATGCTGTATAGTGACCCAACTCAAACTGGGGTTCACCAGCAATCTTGGGCCTCAGTAAAAAAATAACTGTAAATTAACTGCACTTCCATTTGGAGGAAACAGAGACTTTTTTTTTTTCGCCATTCTACTTCATCTCATCTGTCTCCACCTGTGGTGAAACATTAACTTAATAAAGAGTTTTAGAAGCTTGTGCTATATAATATTTGTAACTCTGACCACACAATAACCTGCTTTATTAGTGCATCAGAGTATTACTGTCCATGACTGGAATTCACACTCTTAAGCCAGGTGTATCTATAAAGATACTGACATTTATGTTCAGTCGAATCAGTGATATATCAAAGACTGTCAAATCTCCAAGTGCAACACCACAGATCAGATAAATATGGATATCACTGCATAACACAAATCCAATACTTTTCTCATTCATATTTTGTTCAGATTATTTTTTGTTCCAATGGAATGAGGTGAATTTCTTCAAAATCTATTTTAATTGTATTTTTACATTTATATTTTATTTATTTTGTAAATGTTTTTTAAATGTAACCAATCAAGCAAATAACCCTTTGTTGATTCGGACTCTGACTATACTGTCTCTCAAGTTCAGCTGAGAGAGGTTTTGAGAATTTCACAGTAAGAATCTTCAAAGAAATAAGGGTTAAACTGAGATTAGAAAGGTAAAGGAAGGATAGGTCGTGGAAGATATATTAGAATGCAACGAAAAGAGTTAAATGAAGATTTACAGTGACAGAGGGAATGAAAGAGAGAGAAAATAAGAGACACAGGGCCCCTCAGATAGGAATAAAGGGTCCACTGTTACACATTTCAACATTCATTTCAACACTGTTGTATGTTAGGTCTCCTCTATATAATGAAGAATGAAAACATTATTGCATGACAAACTGAATTTTCTCAAGCAGTCTAAATATATTAAAGACTAACAGTACAATTTTGTGCTGCAAAATAAAGCATGATGTTATTACAGGGCTTGTTAAGTCTAAAGTTTGAAATATTCAAGTTTGAATATTTCCCATCGACTTGCTAAGAATTTTAAAGACAGAGTCGGGAATATGTGCTGTTTGCTTTTGAATGTCTGTGAGTGGAGAAAGATTTTACCCAAATGTTGTAGTTACAGCATCTACCAGTAGGGGATAACAGCTAACCAGCCAAAGCTTGTGCTCTTGATTATCTGTATGTTCATTTAATGACTGAGCAACACATGAGTGTCATAACTCTGAAGTAATAGGCATGACTCTAATGTCATTTCATGGCATCATTCCACCTTCAGATCAAGTGCTTAAGAGTCTGACCTGTTGAATCACTATCTGGAAAATCCAGTCATTTATAATTTGCTTTTACACCCATTCATCTATAGCAGACACTTTTATGCAAAGCTATTAGCAAATGACAATAATACACAAAGAAGCAATGCATCCAAGCCAAAGAAGAAAACAATCCAAATAGAGCTACTATATGATTCTTTTAGATGTAACAACAGAGCATCAAATTCAAAGCAAAGCTTTATAGTTACTGTATATGTCCAAAAACATACACACATTGCTATGTGGCATCACACACACTGCATTGACATCGTATGCATAAACCTATCAAATATTGCTAACAAAAGAGTGAATGCTCCAGACTGTGTCGCAGGGGTTCAGCTTCAACATTTTAAAATCCATCATAAAATTATTATTACACTTTAAAACCTATTATAACTCAAACTGAGAGTGAAGGGAATATTAACCATTTCAATATTTGTTAAAATTTTTCTTTTTCTTTTTAATTTTATTTTATAAATATCTGCACAAATTATCTCAGTTGTGGCTTCATTTCCATCACAACCAACAGTTTTTTTTTTATTATTATGTAAAGAAATAAAGAAAAAAGTAATTGCACTTTATTTATAAATAAATAAAGTAATGGTTGCCATGGTGGCAACAATGTCAGTAAAGCGCATGACCTCATTTAAAGAAAAACTGAATATAATATAAAATAATTTCCAATCAAAATGTAATTTTGTCAAGCTATGTGGGGTTAAACCAAGCACATTCTAATAAAACACATTTCAAGGATAAAGAACATTCAACTTATATTAAAAACATGCAGGTCTATGCAAAAAAGGTAAAAACATGTTAGTTGTGTGTACTTACAGGATATAGGTTATGTTTTAGGTGACATCACAGTCATTATGCATGCTTTCATTTATAAGAAAGAATGAGACAAGTCAAACCTGTTTTATTACATGAACAACTGGCCTACTTGTGACTGACCACACCAAACAGGTGATGTAAAGAGAGTGAAAGAGGTAAGACAGCTCTCCTTCACTATCTTGCACTTCAGTCATGGGGTTGTCAGTGATCCTGTTCAGCTTTACGGCCATGATGTTCAGTATGGAGTGTAAGTTTGATTATAATTATATGATTATGTGTTTACAGAGTTAACTGCGAATGTGAACTATATTTTATATATAAAAAAAGGTTTCATTTTTTTTTAAATGTGAAAAAAGCACTGAGTTTCTAATGCATTCTGTGAGAGTCACCACAGAAAATAATTTTCTTAATTAAATGTAATTTTCCAATAAGAATATGAAAATATCCTTAAAACAAGATGCATTTACATGAGAAGCAAAACTGCATAAGTTATTATTAGCATTTCATGTATTTCTTCCTTTCAGGTGATGTCCCAATTAAATCTCAACTTTAAAATTTTGAAATTGTCTGCTTTTACTCTGCAGGCTCAAATGCACAGACAGTAAACGCTAAGAGCGGCACAAAATTCACTACTGGGCAAAAGTTTGTAATAATTACGATTTTTTCATGTTTTTCAAAGATGTCTATTATGCTCACCTAGGCTGCATTTATTTGATCAAAAAACAAGTAAAAACGTAAACTGGTGAAATAGTATTACAATAGAAAAAAAAAAATAAAAAAATTTATGTGAATGTACTTTAAAATGTCACTGTGAAATATTATTACATTTAAATTAATTGTTTTCTGCTATAATTTTAAAAATGCAATTTATTCCTATGATTGCAAAGCAGAATTTGCTGATTTGACTGTTTTTATTTGTAATCTATAATTTAGTGACTGCAGATTGTGGAGTATCTCTTCTAAACACACGCTTCAAGTTCCTCGGTGTTAACATCAGTGAGGATCTCACCTGGTCTACACACACTGATGCAGTGCTGAGGAAGGCACATCAATGCCTCTTTTTCCTGAGACGGCTGAGGAAGTTTGGAATGAGCCCCAGCATCCTCAGATCATTCTACACTTGCACTATAGAGAGCATCCTGACGGGCTGCATCACTGCCTGGTTTGGAAACAGCACCGCCTTCCTACACTTCCCTCCCTCCAGGACATCTACACCAGGCGGTGTATAAGGAAATCCTGGAGGATCATCAGTGACTCCAGCCAATCGTCCCACAGACTGCTCTCTCTGCTGCCCTCAGGAAGACATCTCCGCAGTATCCGATCCCGCACTAGCCGACTGAGGGATAGCTTTTTTCCCTCAGGCTATCAGACTTATGAACAGTCAGAACTAATACACCCTACAGCATACTCCCACAATATGGTATGCCACACACTGCACTTTAACTTTAACAGTTCAACACCGAACTATACATACACACTGCATTTAATACAATAATCTACCTGCTACCTCTGGATACCATCCAATGCACATCCATGACATTTCTGTATCCAGTTCACGTACACTCTGTTGCACCTTAGCATATTTTCATGCGTATATATGTTTACATAATGTAGAATGTGTACATTCTGTGTATAGTGTATAATGTGCAGTGCTAACTGTATGTATGTACATATTGCGTAAAATGTGTAATGCTAACTGTATGTCTAATAGTACACTGTGTGTACTGACTATATGTATGTGCATATTGCACATTTTCACCTGTTGAAGTCTGTATGGTAATATGTTAACTGTTTCTGCAATTTCTGGAGCAGGCTCCCAAGAATTTCACTCACCAAGGCACATGTGCTGTGGTGATGTGACAATAAAAGTGACTTGACTTGACTTGTGTAGTGGGTGGCACTGACGCCCCAGAAGGTAACTGGCCCTGGCAGATCAGTGTCCATTACAAAAGCACACACATCTGTAGAGGAACCCTGATCCACAGCCAATGGGTGATGACGGCCGCTCACTGCATCATTTCGTAAGAAGGGCTGCTTCATGATTTTTGAATCTTTAGTAACTTAAAGGAATAGGTCACCCAAAACTGAAAATGTGCTGAAAATGTAGTCACCCTTATGTCATCTTTGATGTAGATGTTTGTTTATTCATTAGAACAGATTTGGAGAAATTCTGGTAATGATGATTCTCTCTGACATGTCACATTTTAGTAAAGGTACAGCTTGCTTTTTAATATCCATGCTTTTAGACTTTAAATTGTAGCTTTCACAGCTTGAGAACTAGGGCTGGGCGATCTAGCTAAAAATGTATAATAATATGATGTTTCATAATATTATTCGGTATCAACAATTATTGAACTTTTTTTTATAACCTCTCTTTGTTTAAGAAAGGTTAAACAAACACTGGCTCAAATGCGAATTTTTATTTTAAATTCGACTTAAATTCGACTAAATTCGGCAGGCACGGCAGTCATTTCATAATGTGTTTGTGTTTTCTGTTGGCTGTCATTCATAACGCGCCTATGAATGAAAAAAAGCGGCAAGCTATCGTGCGCTATATGAAAGATTTTTTCTGTCATTATTGATGATGATGTACCTTCGATGAATACTGAAACTGTTTTATCGCCCAGGTTTATTGAGAAAAATATACAAAATTAAAAGTGAGTAGAATTTTATATATTTTTAAGAAAAACATTTACCTACATTATGGAACTTAGCATTGCAAGTTATTTACGTAGTAGGAATGAGTGGGATAGATCAGAATTCAGCATGGAAATATCTGAGTTTGAGTTTGAAGTGTACCGGTGTAGCCATGGTTACGTCAGATCATCTAATTAGAGCCAATGTCATTAACGACATCAGGACTCTCCAAAATAAATAATTAAATGACAAAACAAAGGACGAAAGACGGTTTTGCTTAAAAAAAAAAAAGGATGTAAGAACTTTAAGGCTTAACACACCTTCCATAACATCATAAATGTGCTATATTGGTCAGACCTTTTTAAATCTGATAAAATCAGTCGAAGATGGTTGGCTGGTCTCCCAGCCTGAACAGCCAAAGAATTGGCCAAAACCACTGATCTATAATATACAAGTCATTAGTTGCGTTTCCACTGTCTGGCCAAAAGTGGGCATGCTAGTATGTGCCAGAGACAGTCCCGTTTCCACTTTCCCTTCCGGGTCTTGATCGTGCTTCCTTGGGGCCAACGTCCATTTTTTTTTAAAAGTGAAAGTGAAGTGACATACAGCCAAGTACGTCAGAATTCGTGGTCTGCATTTATCCCGTCCAAAGTGCACACACACAGCAGTGAACACACACCCGGAGCAGGCAGCTGTTTATGCTGCGGCGCCCGGGGAGCAGTTAGGAATTAGGGTTAGGAATCAAACTCTCTAACCACTAGGCCATGACTTCCCCTCCCCTTTTGGCCCAACCAGTGCCTAAAGTGGGCCGGTATGCAATTCAATATTTTAGCCTTTAAAGTACCTGCGATTTTTTGTGCATACCAGCACTTCTGACATGTGGCCGGTACTCCAAGTAAAACCGTCAGTGTCTGGGTGATTATATGACCCCATGTATGGTTAGAAAGGACGCTATATAAATCACACTACCCAGGCGGGATCACCTCTCATCTCGACCAGTCATGTGAATGAATGCAAGCGGAGTGTGTCGGGCACTAGAGTATGTCAGGAGAGGCGTAAAATAATAATTATCCATCCATCCATCCATCCATCCATCCATCCATCTTCTTCCAATTATCCGGGGCCGGGTCGTGGGGGCAGCAGTCTAAGCAGAGACGCCCAGACTTCCCTCTCCCTAGACACTTCCTACAGCTCTTCCGGGGGATACCGAGGTGTTCCCAGGCCAGTCGAGAGACATAGTCCCTCCAGCGTGTCCTTAGTCTTCCCTGGGGCCTCCTCCCGGTGGGACGTGCCTGGAACACCTCCCCAGGAAGGCATCCAGGAGGCATCTGAAACAGATGCCCAAGCCACCTCAGCTGGCTCCTTTTGATGTGGAGGAGCAGTGGCTCTACTCTGAGCTCTTCCTGAGTGGCCGAGCTCCTCACCCTATCTCTAAGCCACCCAACGGAGAAAGCTCATTTCAGCCGCTGGTCCTGTTTGGTATTGCAACTTGACATTTGCTGATTTGTATTGTAAACTTTTATTAAATTATTGATTGATTGACTGATTGATCGTGGCACTATAAATATATTGTGAATTATTAAAAAGTACTTATTTATTTAATATAAATAAATAAATAAATAAATATATATGGGGGAATTTCCACTTCAAGCACTGGGCCCAACGAAAAGAGAGCATGGAGTGGCTGGTGGTGCAAATCATTTCATAAAGTTAACAGCTATAACACCAGCATTAAAGACTTTTACATAACATAATTTTAGCTCAAAACTCACTTTCAGACAGCAGCAAGTGTTCAAAACAACTTCTCTTTGAGATCTGATGTGGATTATGATCACCATACAAGGCAGAAATATTTATAATTGATGCAAAAAGACCATGCACGCTAGCTATTACCATTCATGGCAGATACGACTGCTTGAAGAAATCAGATGTCAGCTTTTCATTCAGGCTATCATAATCATGTATTTATTTTATCTGTCATAAGTTTCATCTGGAGACTTTAGCTCCACATAGCCTATGTCATAAAAAGTACCATAATAATGGTTTTTGATCGGGAGTTCCCTCTGCTACTCAGGTCATATTTTGATGGAAAAAATATAGAAATTATATTTCTTTCTAAATGTGATGTATATACAAATAAACAGAAATAGACTTGACTGAATAAGTAGGCTATGTGTCCTCTTTCTTTTGTAAAATAACAACGGTTCATACCGTTTTGTTTCTGTGTGACTAAATTCAAACTTGATAAATTATTTCGTTATGATCAATGTATCACTTATTATTGTAAAACATTGATGCTTTTGGATTTAAATCTTTAACAAAACTTGCAACCTAAACGAAGACTTTTATCATGTTCGTTTTGTGATCGCGCTAGTTCCAGGGACTTTTTTCTGATAACTTCTCTTTGTTGGTAAAATGATGTTGTTCCAGAGAAGCATGTAAAGTGCAGGTTTTAGTGAAGTGCAGCAGAGCTTCTGTGCTTTAGGTCTGAGGCTATTAGCCCTGCCTGACCCATTTAAAGCACTGGCTTGCACTGGCCTGATAGTGGAAAAGTGGCTATTGTAGATCAGATGCCAAAACCCCTCTAAAACCAACCTTTTGACCAGCTGGGACAAGGCTGGACAACCAGCTAAAACCAGCCCAAGCTAGTTGGTTTTCAGCAGGGAGGATTCTCGTTTATTATTTTATTTTCTTTTTATTATTTAATATACCTACTAGCTGTTCATTGTTATTATCTATTATCTAAGCGCTGACACATGTACTTATATGGATGATTTTTAATTCTGAGAACAGACCACCAGGCGCTCAATACCCTCATGTCCACCGCTGGAACGGGTCACAAGCCCCTCAGGCCCCACCGATGGGCTGATATGTTGAATCAGTACAGCTATCAGCTACTGTTCACTCCTGGAAAAGACAGCTGCAGAGCCAACTAGCACAGCCAAGCAGCTAGAGTCAGATATAGAGAATGACCTTGTGCAGTTAGTTTATGAGCCTTTACAGGCATCAATGTCTCCTGAAGAACTTAAGCAAGAGTCTGCAGCAGACCCACTCTTCGTTACCCTCAGCACCTACATTCAGAATGGCTGGCCAGCTCGGGTGCGCGCTGACCTTGACACCTTTCTTCCAAGTCAGGGCAGAACTGACATGTTGGGGTGAGTCATGGATTGCACAGGGGCACCAAGCAGTCATTCCTCTGTCCCTTACAGGGTGGGTGCTGTCAATGGCACACAGGGTCATGTGGGGGTAGTTAGACTGAAGCCGAGGTGCCGAGACTTGGTTTGGTTTCCTGAAGCAGCTCTTTTCCTGATGGGGAATCCTGTGAGCCATTGCCACAGAAAATGGGCTGCAGTTCATTTCCAGAGAGTTTTCATTATACCTGGCTGCTAGGGGCATAGCCCATGTACGTACCACCTTCTACCATCCTCAAGCTAATGGCGGCTTGGGAAGATTGAATCAAAGTCTGAAAATGGCAAACATGCAACCTTGCCCATGGTTTTCCATTTAAGGCTGCTCTCTCACAGACCCTCTTGCAATATCATGCTACCCAACATGCCACCACCGGGGTGTCCCCTGCCAGTCTCATGCTTGGGAACTAGAATTACCATTGAGCAGGCTGCGCCCACCTCGTCAGCTCCTAGTTAAACACTTCAATTCAGGCACGAGTTCATCAGGATATGACAGAAAGCATCATGTTTGGCCCACAAAGATAAGAGTACGGAATTGGGTAAGAGCCCGTAGGCCACATAGTAGAAATAAACTGAGCTCTTTCCTGTCTGAGCCCCTCCAGGTCAGATGGCAGCTTGGGCCAGTCACCTTTGAGCTAACTAATGGATCCCGCTGGCATGCCAGTTGTATTCGAAGAGTGCCCATGACTTCTGTTATGGAGGAAAACCTGAACTGACCTATGGACCCCATTCTGCCGTCACTAAATCTGGATCCTGATGTAGTCACCAGACAGGAAGTGAGAACCAAAAACTAGTTTTTTTACAAAGCTCATTGGTCTGAAAAGCAAGGTGTGCTTTGATTGGCCAGCTATCCAGTGCTTTGTGATTGGCCGAATGCCTCAAGCATGTGACGGAAATGTTACACCCCTTACCATACTGTGATGCCGGGACACCGGCGCAACATGACAAAAACAATAAAACAAATTACAAACGAGCCATTTGTTGCATCCAGTGTGGACATAATTATGGATTATAATGACTTTTACTGTCTTTTGACGCGTTGCGTTGCATCGCATCGCATCGCATCGCGCTGTGTAAACATAAAACCATGTTTGCATTTGTGATCTGAGAAACGACAAACAACAAGCGCTACTCTACACTGCTCAAAACTTGCGTTTGAATCATCAATGGCACATCCTTTAAAGGGGTCATATTTTTCCTTTCTCTTTGGAGTGTTACAAGCTCTTGGTGCATAAAGAAGATCTGTAAAGTTGCAAAGACTAAAGTCTCAAATCCAAAGAGATATTCTTTAAAAAAGTTAAGTCAACCATGCCCTCCTAAAATGCCTCGTTTAAACATGCCCCCACATGTCTATGTCACGATGTGGGAAGATTTGCACAACACCACCCGAATGTTCACGCAAAGAAAGAAGGTGTAACTTTGATTCTCGCTGTTGCTGCCGCCGCCATGTCGTGGACACGCTGTGTTTCCTTGTGAAAGCAGAACTACTTTGTTTGGTCTTCCAAAAGAGAACACAACTAGAAATCTTTCTGCAACAGTGTTGTAAATACAATGTAACCACTGATTTCTAGTTGTGTCCTCTTTTGGAAGGCCAAACAAAGTATTTTCACTTTCACAATGAAACAGCATCTCCACAACATGGCGGTGGCGGCAACAGCGAAAATCAAAGTTACGCCTTCTTTCTTTGCGTGAACATTTGGTGGTGTTATGCTAATCTTCCCACATCGTGATGTAGACATGTGGGTGAGTGTTTAAATAAGACATTTCAGGACGGCGTGGATGAGTCTTAACTTTTATAAAGAATATATCTTTGGGTTTGAGACTTTAGTCTTTGCAACTTTAGGGATCTTATCTATTTACGAACAGCTTGTAACACTCCAAAGAGAATGGAAAACTTGAAATCACATTATATGACCCCTTTAATGTAACAGCTAGTGCAGCTATTGTAACTTGAATATGCGAGGTTGTTATTTTAGGTGTAAAACAGCTTTCTGTTGCTTGATATTGCAAAATGGTATTTCTTATCATATTATTTTAATGTATTGACATGATAATAAAAACACTGGTTTGTACTATTACTCTTCTAGTTATTTACCTAGTGACTAAGGAATCAGAAATCTTGCACATTCACAGAAACTAGCATACAAAATAGTATGGTTATTTTCTTTTTTATAGTTATACTTGACTTGTATTTTCTTATCACGCAAAGTGTTCCTATTTCACTAAGAAGAAGAAGAAGATAAACCCACAGCCTGTAGTGATCACATTAGTATCTAAGAGATCTGCTATACTGTGGGTGTTATGAATTTTACCATTAGTGGTGTTATGTTCCCTTTTTTGGTTAAACATGTTAATGAGTCAGTGACTCACACAAACACTCAGTGTCTCTGTGTATGACAGAAGCTTTGCCAGCCCTGCAGACTCTTCAGGAGGTGGAAATCCCGGTTGTGGGCAACTCACAGTGTACCTGCCAGTATTAACCAGTAGGTGGTACAATCACACCACAGATGATTTGTGCAGGGAGCGTGGACAAATGAATCTGTCAGGTAAGCTATGAGTAGTTATGAGTTTTTTCTCAAAATTCTGAGAAGAATTCAGAATTGCTTGCAGCTTGGGACACCGGCGCGACAAGACAGAAATAATAAAACCCATTACAAATGAGCCATTTGTTGCATCCAGTATGGACATAATTATGGATTATAATGACTTATACTGTCTTTTGACGCGTTGCGTTGCATCGCGCTGCGTAAACATAAAACCATGTTTGCATTTGTGATCTGAGAAACGACAAACAACAAGCGCTACTCTACACTGCTCAAAACTTGCATTTGAATCATCAATGGCAGATCCTTTAAAGAGGTCATATTTTTCCTTTCTCTTTGGAGTGTTACAAGCTCTTGGTGCATAAAGAAGATCTGTAAAGTTGCAAAGACTAAAGTCTCAAATCCAAAGAGATAATCTTTATAAAAGTTAAGTAAACCACGCCCTCCTAAAATGCCTCGTTTAAACATGCCCCCACATGTCTACGTCACGATGTGGAAAGATTTGCACAACACCACCCGAATGTTCACGCAAAGAAAGAAGGTGTAACTTTGATTCTCGCTGTTGCTGCCGCCACCATGTCGTGGACACGCTGTGTTTCCTTGTGAAAGCAGAACTACTTTGTTTGGTCTTCCAAAAGAGGACACAACTTGAAATCTTTCTGGAACAGTGTTGTAAATACAATGTAACCACTAATTTCATGTTGTGTCCTCTTTTGGAAGGCCAAACAAAGTATTTTCACTTTCACAATGAAACAGCATCTCCACAACATGGCGGTGGCGGCAACAGCGAAAATCAAAGTTACGCCTTCTTTCTTTGCGTGAACATTTGGGTGGTGTTATGCTAATCTTCCCACATCGTGATGTAGACATGTGGGTGAGTGTTTAAATAAGACATTTCAGGACGGCGTGGATGAGTCTTAACTTTTATAAAGAATATATCTTTGGGTTTGAGACTTTAGTCTTTGCAACTTTAGGGATCTTATCTATTTACGAACAGCTTGTAACACTCCAAAGAGAAAGGAAAACTTGAAATCACATTATATGACCCCTTTAATGTAACAGCTAGTGCAGCTATTGTAACTTGAATATGCGAGGTTGTTATTTTAGGTGTAAAACAGCTTTCTGTTGCTTGATATTGCAAAATGGTATTTCTTATCATATTATTTTAATGTATTGACATGATAATAAATACACTGGTTTGTACTATTACTCTTCTAGTTATTTACCTAGTGACTAAGGAATCAGAAATCTTGCACATTCACAGAAACTAGCATACAAAATAGTATGGTTATTTTCTTATTTATAGTTATATTTGACTTGTATTTTCTTATCACGCAAAGTGTTCCTATTTCACTAAGAAGAAGAAGAAGATAAACCCACAGCCTGTAGTGATCACATTAGTATCTAAGAGATCTGCTATACTGTGGGTGTTGTGAATTTTCCACTAGTGGTGTTATGTTCCCTTTTTTGGTTAAACATGTTAATGAGTCAGTGACTCACACAAACACTCAGTGTCTCTGTGTATGACAGAAGCTTTTCCAGCCCTGCAGACTCTTCAGGAGGTGGAAATCCCGGTTGTGGGCAACTCACAGTGTACCTGCCAGTATTAACCAGTAGGTGGTACAATCACACCACAGATGATTTGTGCAGGGAGCGTGGACAAATGAATCTGTCAGGAAGCTTATTTCCACCACAGAATGAAAGGGTAGTTATGAGTTTTATCTCAAAATTCTGAGAAGACTTCAGAATTGCTTGCAGCTTGCAATTGAGAGACTTAAACGTGAAATTCTGAGAAAAAAAAATAAATTGTGAGAACTTTCTTTTTAAATTATTATTATTATTTTTTTTTTATTCCATGACAGAAATAAGATTCAATAGTCTCACAATTCTGACTTTTTCTTGCAATATTGAGTTTTTAATCTTACAATTTAGATTTTAAGATAAAAAGTCACAGTTACCATTTTTATCTTTTATTCTTATCTTTTTTCTTTTTAATATAACAGCAGTGAATGAGAACTGGGGTTGTCAAGCTCCAAAATGACAAAAAGCACCATAAAATGTACCAAACAAGTAGAGGTCCATTTAACTTTAGTTGAATATTTCAAATCTGCTGAAGCCATATGATAGCTACTGCATCAGGATCAGACCAAAGTGTGAACTATTCCTTTTAAAAAAAAAACCCTGCTGTTGATGTTTTCATTGGTCCTGTTTCTCTGTTTATCTCTGTAGGGAGATTCTGGAGGTCTGTTACAGTGCAAACAGGGTTCTGTATGGGTCCAGGCTGGGATCACCAGTTTTGGGACAAGTTTGGGCTGCGCTAAAGAGGGTTTCTCTGAGGTGTATTCACGTGTCTCTGAGTTCCACACTTGGGTCACAGAGAACGTGGAAGGAGCAGCCATTGGCTTCGTGACCTTTTTGTCCAGCGGCACAGACAGCAGCTTTACATGCTCTAGCTCTGCCACTTCTCACGCTACTCTAATTTTATCATTCTCTTCATTTACATTTACATTACATTACATTTAGTCATTTAGCAGACGCTTTTATTGAAAGCGACTTACAAATGAGGACAATGGAAGCAATCAAAATCAGCAAAAGAGCAATGATATATAAGTGCTATAACAAGTCTCAGTTACCTTAACGCAGAATAGAAAAAGAAAAGAGCAAGCTAGTGTTGGAGGCCTTTTTTTGCTTTCGTTAATTGTATAATAAATAAAAAGAAAACAGATAGAATACAAAAAGATTAGGGAAGCTAGTGTTTTTTTTAAAGATGAAATGAATAGAGTGCAAGTCTAAAGGGGCAAGTTTTTTTTTTTTTTTTTTAAAGAACAGAATTAGAATAGAGAGTGCTAGAGTTAGAGGGTCAAATAAAGATGGAAAAGATGTGCTTTTAGCCGATTCTTGAAGATGGCTAAGGACTCAGCTGCTCGGATTAAGTTGTGTTCTTCATTACACTCATCTCACACTTCACACTTAAAAACTCACTCACACACACAAGCAACTCTAACAGGTTAAGGGGAACAGTAATGTGTGACACATAAAATGCACAGTGAAATTCCGGATGACTTGAAAATAGACAAAGTGCATTAGAAAAATTAAAGCTCATGAGTGAATCACCAAAAAGTCCTTTGTCTGGTTAGCGCGAACAGTTAGCCTCCATTGGTAGATGCTGTAGCTACATCATTATGTGGGGAAGAGTAGTTGTGTATTCTGATACTAGCTAAGTTGCATGTACAAAAATACAACACTATTGTACCATTATGATAATTTTGATGAAATATGTAATGATTAAATTTACAGCACCTAAAAAAAGTGTCCCCCCCCAAATCTGATGCACATAATTTATATCATTTTGTAAAGTAGAGTTAAAAATATTTTGCGAGATGGGAATTCATAATTATGACTTCCCAACTCGTAAATACAAACCTCAAAAAAATGTAGAAGTATATTCTACATTATAAGCATATTTCACTCCATAATCGTAAGAAAAGAAGGAACAACTACTTTTTTTTTCAATTGGATTATTTTTTGATCATAAGCACATTTCAGCCCCCAGATCTCATTAAAAAAATGTGCTATGATATTTAACTTTTAACTTTTTAAATGAAATACCCTCATTACCATAATACAGTTTTTTCTTTTTTGTTTGAAGATTTTTAAAGTCAAGCATTAAAGGCAGGAGAACAAATACTTGATAGATGTGAACATATTTTTTTAAATAATATATCATTTTGTCTGCACTGATAGCCTTGTGGTTAGTGTCAACATATAACGTCTTGAGGCCCTTTACCAATCCCACTTCCCTCGCCCCGCCCAGTCTTTCCTGTCAGCTCTCTACTGGCCTCTCCCATTAAAGGCATAAAAGGCCCATAAATATGTCTTTAAAAAATAAAATAATATATGGTTTTTATTTTAATATATAAAAAAAATTTGGAGTCAAATGTGACATTCTCCGGAAAGGTTTTGTAAAAATCATTAAAACTGCCATTAAAATGCTAGCAGATAGCTTTCTTCTGTTATATATCAGACCTTTTCTGGGCAGCTTTATAATAATTAGATTAGTGAGTCTGAGATCTGAAACGGCTCAAGTGCATAATGTAATTGGATAATTATTAAAATCAATCAGGGGTTTGGTTCATTGGTTCTTTATTCTTTTGCAGCATCTAGTGAAAAAGAAAATAGATGCAAAACTGTATGGGTTGCAAAAATAGGAAAGATCAGTAGAATGACAGCATGAAACAGTCACAGACTGGATGATTTTATCTGACTGGTCAGTTACAATGATACTTATTTTCTTTGACATCATTTTCAAATGACAGTGAAAAAATTACTACAGGACTGTCAGTGAGTCTAGATCACAGACATGATGTGTCACACTGTGTACATGAGTGAACAGCCGGATGAGTCAGCGGAAGTGTGGTCACTTGTGTTTCTTCAGTAGGCATGGTTGGCCACAAACAAAGACTCGCCTCCCGCTGCTCCTGTGTCTCCTTTGGAGACATATTTACCAACGGCTGCTGCGCTGTTGTTCTGTAGAGGAAATTGACACACATGAGATTAGTGAAATACAGGAACTGTGAAATCATGGATGTTAAAAATGTTTGCACATATCCTCTGTCGCACAGCACTTTGTTCATACTTATAGCAGTAATTCTGTGAGGCTCAACTGATTTTACATTAACATTTGATGTTTAAAAAAGTGCAACAGCTGAAAGTAAAAATCCCATTCATTTTCTCCATAGGGGAATTAATTTTGAATGCTGACTTAAAGTCAAAACTTATTTCTGGTAAAAAACTCCATTGCCCATGATTCAGCAGAAAAAAAATTCTCCATCAAAATCAAAATCAAAACAAACAAGTCATGTAAAAAGAACACTTTAATAATGACATAATCGAGTCACTTTCCCTACTGTCTCAAACTACTTAAATTTTTTCGTATATATGCAAGTTTGCAAAATATGTAAATGCAAAATATACTGCTTCTATATAGAAAATAACATCTTTAAATTAATAGTTTTATATTTCTCCATCATATTTGATTTGATTATGCCATTCTCAATGCTTTATGGTAATGTAGTTCTTTGAATCGCCTCATAGCTAGTTGGTTTGTTCATGGCTTATGACTCTTTCATGAAGGCTTTTTAAAAATCCTTAAAAAAAAAAAACACAATGGGAAAAACACTTGTAGAACAAAGGCTGCTAAAATGTGACCTGCTGTACTCTATATACAGCTATGTAGAGTGTGATTTTTTTTAGTGGTCTACCATACTTCATTACGCTACCAGGTCTAAACATATACAATCCCCAGATCTATTGTGGAACTGGCAACACAGATCATAAATATTCACTGGCAACCTCTAATTAACATTTCATTGTGTAAGGTTGTTTACTTACTATGGCTCTCTTGACAAATTCCTCCTGGCAGGCCTTGCCATTCTCCTTCTTGCCCCCCCAGGCCTTTAGTGCAGAGGCTTGCAAGGCACGACCGTAAGAGAAGGTGAGGGCCCAGGGTTTGCTTAGGGGACACTGGTTAATGGCACTCAGATTGATTGAGGCCTCCTCCTCACTCTGGCCTCCGGACAAGAAGGTAATGCCTTTAGAGCAGAAGATGGTAGACATTGGAGTTGTGATCTTTGCATCAAACAAATGTTGAACTACATGATGTATTGTTGCAATGCATAAAAAAAAAAATCTATATATTTTTACATATTTATGAGATATACTAGAAGAATTATTCGTTATAAAAATGTTGTCATCGAATTTTAGATTTAGTCAGAAATTTCCATTTTTAATATTTATTTATCTGTATAAATGTTCTTTTCACCTTGTTGTGTATGCCCTACTGAGGATATTTTCTCATTTACAAAAAAAAATATATTTTATATATATATATATATATATATATATATATATATATATATATATATATATATATATATATATATATATATATATATATATATATATATATATATATATATATATATTTGTTCTGGATGTCAGGATTTGCAATTTTTAAATAGTTCATTTATATGTTTGCTTAGTAATAGTGAGTTTTTTCAACAAAAAATTAAGTGTTCATTCTTGACTTAATATTATTGGTTTACTTGGATATTTAAATGATCTCAACAAATTTTAAGTTGTTATTACTTACTGCAGCAGCATGTTTACAGTGCATAATATTAATATACATTTCGCTGAATCAAATCAAATCACAATCGTATTGTGCCATGTTTTGACGTTTCTACAAATATTGAATGGCTGTCTAGGAGAATCAATGTCAGGCTATATTATCATAAATGTATGATTTACATGTCTAATTTATAATCAAATTCAGTTCAGTTTGCACAGAGATTTTTATACAAAAAAATTGGCCTTGTGGGAGTAACACAAATGAAGATAGTCACTGCGTTCCATTCTGAAGGTCTCATGCCTACAACCCTTCAATACTGCGGCCATGATTATTCCGAAGTGCCATTCGAAGGGGGATTTATCAGAACGCAGCAATAGTGAAACTGACTCACCGGGAACGGCAGAGGGAACAGTGCGGCGCAGGGCGGTGACAGTTGCCATGGCAATTTCTTGAGGGGCGTACTTGTGGGAGCAAGAGTGACCAGCGGTCACCATGTTGGGTTTTAGGAGGGTTCCTTCCAGGTACACGTGGTGGTCTGACAGAGCCTTGTACACAGCAGCCAGGACCTTCTCCGTCACATACTGGCACCTCTTCAGATCATGGTCACCATCAGGCAGGATCTCAGGCTCCACAATGGGCACGATGCCATGCTGAGAAAGATAACAGCAACGTGAATGGTGACACCATGCGTATGTGAATAATTTAAGTCTGTTTTCTAAAAAGATCAGAGACAGCAGAAAAAAAAATGCAATTATAAATGTAGCCATGCAATAAAAGAAATGGCAAAATCGTTAACATCAACAGATGAGTTACAAACAAATTACATCAAATATTAACTATAAATATTAAAGGTGGATTCAAAAATAAGCTTAACACATTAAGAAACAAATTATGTTTTTGTGAAGGGTGTACGCTCAAATGAAATGAAGAATGTATTCATAATAGCTGTCTATAAAAAGTGTTTTAATGTATAATGTTGGAGGTTGCCCCATTTATTGTATTTCGCCATGCAACGATGCTAATGATGCTAATCTTCTGAGAGAATCCTCGCACTCATTGGCTGATGCCTCTGTGGATACACTAGTGGCATAGCGTTGTTTGGTGACGAGATGAGTAAAAATTCGTGCTTTAACAATATTTGCTATGTCAGAAATTACTCGGCCCATGCGTTTCCATCCCCCATTATTAGCAATAACTTTTTCACACAAGTCAAAAACCACCTAGAGCGAGCATAAAAACTTTTTCCAGTTAAATATTAGACCTTTTCTGGGCAGTTTTATAATAATTAGATTAGTGAGTCTGTGATCTGAAACTATGTAATCGGGTAATTCATAAAATCATTAAATATAAAATCAATCAAGGGTTTGGCTGATTGGTTCTTTATTCTTTTGCAAAACATCTAGTGAAAAAGAAAACGGATTCAAAACTGTACAGGTTGTAGTCAGAAATTTTTCAGCCAACGTGTTTCCATCTCCCATTATTCGCAATAACTCCTTTTAGCACAAGTCAAAAACCACCACGAGCGAGTGTAAAAACTTTTCTGATGTGTTACTTAAAAATGCAGAAACATAGCTATTGTGTAGACCATTCTCTAAATCTCAGTATTATCAATGTAATTTACATAATATTACACTGATACTTGTTACATTAAAGGGATACTCCACCCCAAAATGAACATTTTGTCATTAATCACTTACCCCAGCTGCACCACAAGGATATGTTTTCTACGTATATTTACGCTTTGATTTGAAAGAAAACAGCACATCCTTGTGACGTGGCTGACACAAAAGAGCGTAAGCTGCCTGAGTACTGCTCAGATTCTCCAAAATGGCGCTATGCTGATGTGAAGTGACACAGAGGAGACAAATTGTTGAATAGTCGTTATTTTTGTTTTATTCGCATACAAAAAGTATTGTCGTCGCTTCATAACGTTACGGTTGAACTACTGATGACAGATGGACTATACTGACAATGCTTTTCATACTTTTCTAGACCTTGACAGTGTATTTTACTTGGCAGTTTATGGGACAGTCACAAGCTTCCCGGTTTTCATCCAAAATATCTTAAATTGTGTTCCGAAAACATCTAGTGAAAAAGAAAACGGATTCAAAACTGTACAGGTTGTAGTCAGAAATTATTCAGCCAACTTGTTTCCATCTCGCATTATTCGCAATAACTTTTTCGCTAGTCAAAAACGTTTCTGATGTGCTACTTAAAAATGCAGAAACATAGCTATTGTGTAGACCAAAGTGATTAATGACAATTTTCATTTTGGGGTGGAGTATACCTTTAAACTCAGATAAGCAGTGACAACCATTAAGAAAGCCGTTTCTTCTCTCTAAAATTTCACATTTAGGCTGATTCAAATTGTATTGAATCAAATTATTAAATTTGATCTTTTAATATCACTGTATTAAAACATTAAGTCATATTAAGTGTTTTTCACATTAAGCATTTTAGACTGCCCTGCTGTTTTTAGTGATGGAAATACTGTGGAGGCTGATTTATATGGATTGCAAATGTCCATAACTTAACAAATCTTTGCTTTTCTTCTTTTGAGAAGTGGTTTTAAAAATCAAGACTTGAAACAGATGGAAAATTTACTGCACAGTTTTGCAGTTCTGCAGTTTTGTGGATGTTTTGCGCACCAGTCCTGTGACTGAAAATTATGAATTGTGTTCATAGTGTTACGTGTTATCTCACCACTGGATGTCCAAAGCAAAGCAGGTTGTAAAGTGTCTCACCATCTGGCAGATGCTGGCGTAGCGGGCGAGTACATTGGCATTCTCAATAATAGCAAGATTGGATGGAGTAGTGGGGGTGATCTTCAACACACAGCGCCATTTAGCAAAGTCAGCGCCGTCTTTTTTATACTGAGCACAGCGCTCATACAATCCATCCAGACCTGAGATAGACATGCATGAACATTTGTGAAAAGACAGAATAACATTCATAAATAAAAGTCAAAAAGGATATGGAGAAACGTCATCTATACCCTGTGTGGTTGTCTCTCCGTTGGTGCCGGCCAGAGGTACCACACCCTTGTCCACCTTGATTCCTACCACCATGCCTCTCTCCTTAATCAGCTGAGGGAAAGGCTTGCCATCATCAGTCTTCTGATAGAGAGTCTCATGGAAAAGGATGACTCCTCCAATGCAGGGCAGGATGCAGTCATCAGCGGTGAAAAGCAACTGACGGTACAACCTTCTGTTCTCCTCTGTGTTCTCAGCGTTGATGCTCTGGAAGCGCTTTGCTACACTGCCTAGAGTGACCACATGGTAAAAAGAAAGCCAGTGAATAAGAGCAGAATTGTCCATTTGAATGAATTATCATTTTGAAAGCAAATGAGTGTTTAAGTGTACCTGTGGATTCATCAGCTGCAAGAATTCCCTTTCCAGGGGCAACAATTCTCTGAGCAATATCGCTCAGCTCTTTCTTCTGATCAGGGCTTAGGAATGGATATGCATGAGGCATCTTTACTGGAAAGAGGAACGTGAAATCAGGAACAAAGCAGATGGTAGCCAAATAAAAAAGTACTGGGGAATGGGGTACTGTCACAGTTGGTTTTGGGTTTTTTGTTCATGTCTTTTATTTTGTAATCTCACCGTTATGTTACCTGCTTCCTGTTTGTCATATGATTATCTTGCACTCACGTATCTTGCCATGTGCTCTCCATGTGTATGTGTCTTGATCTGATTGGTTGTTTTTTAGTCATGTGTTTCTCAGTACTGTTTTGTCATTGGTTGATCATCTTTATTGTTCACAGGTGTTCCTTGTTTAGTCATTAGTCTTGTGCATAAATAGCCCTCATGGTTTTTTTTTTAATTCTTTGTCTTCTGTACTGCTGTTTGGTGAGTTTTTTGTTATGGTCAGTTATTGATAATTTTGTGTTTTATTCAACTTGGGATTTAATGTTTGCACATGGGTTCAGTTCAACGCTCCTACAGTGGACTTGTTGCAGAAAGCTAGACCAACCAGCAGTTGCCTTGCTACAAGGTGTGTTGGACTTCATGCAGTCCTGTGCAGACCGATCAGCGAGTAGCCGCTTTCAATTGGGGGTGGAATTGAAAGTGAAGATGTCATGTCGAACACTTTCTGCACTGGTAGTGACACTCTTGTGGTGTTTGCGTACTCTTATCACAGATGAAGTGAATAATATTTAATTAGTCAAATACACAGATGTTTCAGAAGCATTTTCATGAGCAACAGAAACCCTTTATATACTGTTTAATATAGCGCCATCTCTTCAATAGTTCAATAAACATACTATTTAAATACAAATAAAGTGGGGGTGTATATATACTCTTATCAGTTTTTTTAATATAAATGTGCCTCAATATAACATTGCGACTACAGTAAAAGGGTTTACTTTTCTAAAAACACAGATTTGTGAGCAGTATTGGAATTGACAATGTTAGAAACATTGTTATGTGGTCAATTTGGCAAATTGTGAAACAGCTGTGTCGTCATCAGTGCTCTGCAGTCGCTCTGACAAAGCTGTGTCAGCTGGCTGCTCTCGAAACGCTTTCATGCATGTAACATGACAGTATTAATTTAAAAAAAAAAAAGACATGACCACAAAACCAACTGTGACAAAAGATAAAAGACATGAACACAAAACCCAGATCCAGCTGTGACTGTTACACTGATGGTATCAGTCATCAAACAGATGGTTGTTTCCAAACAGGTTTCCTGATTACTTTCACAATTGGTTGGCCACTGCTTGCTCAAACAGATAATTCTGCCCCAAATGTTCTCAACTGGTTTAGTCAGAGCTGGGCTAGAAAATTAATTACAAGGTTTCTGTTTTTTTGAAGGTGAACCCATGTTAGCATCATCCTGGTTCCTTCGACAAAAAGCCAATAGCATTTTCTCATTGGCTTTTGGATTATTGCCGAAAATAAGTTCTGTGACCAACAAGTTTTTTTTTATTTTTTTATTTTTTTTATAAATAGGCTTTACAAATAATGCAACTTTTGAAGCCCAAATACAATCTCCAGAAGTAAATAAAAAAAAAAAAAAAAAAAAAAATCTAAAGTTAGGTTATTGACAAGACACCACGGTTTCATGATTTCAGTGTCAGACCTGTAAGTGTCTGAATATTTTTTTTTTTTTTTTTTTTTTTTTTTTTAAATCTACATGTTGGGAAGTGAGTTAAAATAGTTTGAAAAAGCACAAGCAGGGCTTGTTGTTTTAGATATGTTTTTATGTTGTTAAAATAACATTTTGTACCATAAATACATTGTCTGCTGGTTTATTTAGCTACTTTTCAGTACATCATATTAAGAATGCCAAGAATACCATGTTATGTCAAAGGAAAAACAAGCAAGCATGGTAATGTGGTGTAGAAGATATGATACATGAAAATCATGCTGCACTGAGCTCTTGGCTGTTACAGGAAGTACTTTAATTTTAAAATATTTGCTAAATAATGACTCAAAAGGGATGTTGTGATGGGGAAATGTTTTGATTAATTTTATGTTAATCTAAATACAGAGAGGGTTTTTTTCCCCACCCATAATTAAAAAAACTGTCTGCTATCGTCTGATTTGCTTGCCTTGAAAGATAAGGTCCGCCTTTTTATTTTAGAGAACTTCTGCTTTTCTTAGAGTATTGGTGGAAAATATATTGTGACAATATGCTTAACTCCTACTCTTAACCTTTATATTTTTTCTTTTTAATTTACTCATAATGGCTGTCACTTACTCCCACTTTCTGTCCCCCTCAAGAGCTCTGTAAGCATAAGGCTTGAGGAGGCCTACTCTCATTGTTGACCTTTATGTGAAGAATGTAGGACAAGCTCTTTTCTTGCCCCCCCCCCCCCCCCATCCACCTCATAGCTGAATCTACCTTTGCCCTTTTTGACACTACTGCCTAAGAGTTCAGACTATATATAAACTAGCGTCTACCAGCTGCACTGGTGTTGATGTGCTGTTCTTGCACAAGGGTACATATATCCACAAGAGCACACACAATTTATATACTGTTTAATACAATTTGTTGTATTTTGCTGTATTGGAAAACAGTGCAAGCTGAAACTAATTAAATGATAATTTCTACACTTTAACTTTCAGAGACCCAAGCATTGATACTGATGATATAATATTTTTTATAACAATTATAATGAGCCACTGGTTATAAAATAAGAATATAAAATATTAATATGAAAATAAAACTAGTATATAGAAGGCCTACAGTACAGTTGCACTGACCTTTATAACATCAGACTGAAAGATGCATGCCAGTTTAGTTTTTCAACACTAATCAGACTGTTTTGAATCATTCAAAAATGAATCATATAGACTAGTTTATGTATGATTTACTAAATGGCTTTGCTGTGTGAATATCATAAAAATCTGCTGACCATTGTTGCATTTCTGCAGTAGTTAGAAAAATAGTCTCATTTATGTTGCTTTAGAATATTGCCATTTTTATCATTCAACATGTCGATCATGTTTGATCCAGTGGTGCCAGTATTGGTAGTGAGTGACCATTGTGGTATGCTGCGAGATTCAAATGGTAAAAATTATATATTTAACTAAAATTATTTGAAAAATTAATATTGTTGAATTGCTTTAAAACATTCAGCAGATCTTGCTCCTAAAAGCCAATTACACATAAGAAGCCTTTAGATCTAGTCAGCCTTTTGCAATATCTAACACCACCAGTAAAATCAGTATCAGTGATGACAATTATTGCAGTTCATAAGGTTAGACATTTTGTTGCAGTTCTGAGTGTTGTAATCAGGAAGGTAACAAAACTCTTGCTTTCTCCTCCTCTTTTTATTTTGAAGTCTTTTGCTTTGATAGAGCTATAAAGTCACACTGTGCTATTTATATTGTTATCTTAGATCTGTGATACTGTAGCCTTTTAATATCAATGTCCAGTTAAAACAGAATTCAAATGCATTTTAAAACTCTTTTCTTACCTTTCTTGCTGAAAGAAGCACAGACAAAATGGAGCAACACTTGAAGCGAGGGAGAGCGAAAGAGAAGGGGGGAGAAGAAAAGATCTGCCACAGGCTAAGACAGTTGCCTGGCAGATTGGCCACTGTATTTATCCAGCATTATGACCCCTCACATTCAGCTGTCCTGCTAAAATTAGCTCTATCCTGACACTGGAGAAGGGTGGCAACATTCCCAAACATGCAAGAGAGCCAGGGTGACCCATAGAAGAGAGTGTGTAGAGTCAAAAGCTTTACAGTTGCGTGAGCTCTTGAGCAAATATGTTAAAGGCTGCATGAACATGTCTAAAGAGGGAGAAACGCAAAGAAGTTGGCTAATATAAACAAGTGTCAGAAGCTACCACACGCAATGTTGCTGGAAATTTCATCTGGCATTAGCACTCTGACCCCCTTTTGGTGGCTTTTGAACAGTCACAGGGTTGGTTGAGCTTAGCTGAAGCTCGGTCTGTTATTAATAGCCCTGGTTTTGTTATCTACAATGGAATTTATTTATTTATTTTTTAATTCAGTGATTACCATTATAAGCTTTCTGGATGTTATGTACAAGAACATATGTGTGAGTTCATGTATTGATTTAAACTTTAAGATTAAACCAGGCCAATTTCCAAACTGTGGCAGAAAAAATGATTAAGTGTTTGACACCGTGAGAAGAATAAAAAAAGAAAGACAGGAAGACATAAAGAAAGAGACACATAGAAGACAGAAAGTGTGAAACACAAATTCAAAGCTGTCCTCTTTTGCAACATTAAAAACTGCAACACCTCATCTGATATATATACACACCCATGGTTTAACACAAATGGTGCAACACTTTTTCGGTTTACTCTTTTAAGAAACAAAGGCCAGTAAACTCCTGCTATGTGAGTGTGAAGTCACATTTTTATTTTCACCAAGAAACTTTGATCACACAGATGTATATACATTTTATTCTCATCTTTGCAGATGGTCTGACCTGGCATATAGAACATTTTCTGTAAACCACCAAAGACTTTCCGCTCTGCTGTGGTTTTGTTCCTCAGTGTCAATGACCACACAGTTATTTTTAACCTGTGAACGTTTACAAGATGTTATGTCTTAGGGAACAAAATCATTATTAATAGTTAAGAATAATGAGTTATAATAAGTTTACTTGTTTCTTGATAAATTGGCTTTTATTATTATTATTATTATTATTATTATTATTATTATTATTATTAATTTTGTTGAGGAGGTTAAGATAATTAAACTGAAACTAATTCTGTCATGAACATACAGAAAGCTAAAAATGGCAGAGGGCCAACTGCTCACCAGTCAAGATGGATCAACAAATAATAATAAATGCATTAATTCCAATGTAAATGTAAAATATACATTTTTGTTAAAGGACATTTTTATTAATTTATTTACACACATACCAGAATGCAATCCAAAAATGTCTGAAAATGTATGTATATTACATATGCATACAATTTAAGGAAATAGAAATGAAAATACACAGAAAGAGGAATTGGCCTAGTGTTTTTTTTAATTTATAATTAGAGACAAAGTCTCACTTTACACTTTGCTCAACTACGCGCCATTATGTTCATTTTATTTAATTCACATTCAAACATTCACAGAGTATGATAAACGTTTTTAGGCACCACCCAGTTCAAGAATACAATCTGATAATATTTCAGACCTTAAAATCATGTCTTGCTTCTCTCATCTCAAAACACCATATGCAATGTTTATTGACTACTTTCCATGGGCTTTTTAATGGCCTATTTGTAGGAATGTTTTGAAATTTGGCACACTGATTCAGAAGGGTCTTAAAAGTGCTCAGACCAGTTTTGAGGTCCTGCACTCAAAATCAATAGCATCACCAACTGCTCAAAAATTATATGTGATTTCATGGATCACATAAAACCATCAAAACAGAGTATTGTTTTTTTTCTTCTTTTTTTTTTTTTTTTTTACTCTGTAATGCCAATACAGAGTGAAAATTCTATTGTAATTTTCAGTGACTCTTGGAGCATGTTACAAAATACAAATGATTGTCTTCATGATAGCATCATTAACTCATTCACTCAACTGATTTGTTTAAAACTCAGATTCATTCAGGAATCAAACACCACTGCTGTGTGCTTCGTATATACGTGATGATTGATTTTGCTTTGGTCCTGTCTTTAAATTGATGGAGATGTTTCTGTTGACGGAGCCAACAATATTATATCTATAATTTTAATTCCACAATATTAAGATAATTACAAGCAACAATATGGTCTCACTTGTGTTGTTAAATGCTACATGATGAAACTGCATTCCAAGAACATATTGTACAGTATTTTTATGTAATTTCCTGGTTCACTGTGACTTTTGATTTTATCTTTGAGGGCATTATTCTTGCTTAGTTGTTCAGATACGTTATGTCCACTTCCTCTGCATTTTTGCCTCTCCCTCCTTAGTTATATGTACTGCCTTTTGCATATAACTCAAAACATACTCTTGTTCTGTCTTTGTTTTTCATATATCAGGAAAATGGCATACTGTACCTCTCTCTGTGACCCTGATATGACCATGGACTGGGATTTCTGCATCTGTTTGTTTTGTGGTAAGACTAAACAGTGCATCAGTATTCCCAGTGTGTTTGTCAATGTAATGTGTAGTTTTTAAAAATGTATTAAAACTGCACAATTATACAGTAGCACCTGTTGACCAAAAGAATATCAATAATCAAAATGTTTTGTTAAAATCCTAATGCTATTGTACTTACATGTTCAGCCGTTTTGAATGTTTTGGTTGGTTATATAAGGCTGCTATCATTCATTTATTTTATTGCATTGCTGTCAAACAATTTTAAGGTTTGATTGTAGTTTGAGGGACATTTATTTGTGGGATGGCTATACATAGAACCATTCATAATTTTTAAAGAATAGTTTCAAATAAGACATGACCATGTGGTTGAAAACATGTTAAAGATTAGTTTATTCAGTGCACTGAGGCATCTTCATTGACTTTCATTCAAACTCTCTCCATGTTGATCATTCCAAGAAGGCAACACTGTTGGGGTATTTGGCCAACATATTTAGTTGCATTCACAGTTCAAAAGTCATGAAAGCTGAATATACTGCCCTATAAAATATTCTCTGTAAAAATTAGGTCACAGTTAAACTATTACTCCACAGAATCGGTTTGGCAACTTCCTTATGAGCTTCCTATCTTCCTCTTCACTCTGTCAGTTGAGAAGTCAAACAGTCTTTATTCTTTTTGTTTTCACAAAATTAATCATTGATGATCAATCAATCATGTAACATGTTGTTTTTATAAAGTAGCTCTTACTGGATAATTAATTGCACCTAAAATGATTTATCATGATTAATCACTGAAAACTGTGTGATTGATTGGTTTAATTTTTAAGCCCCAAAAATGACAATTAATATTTTTCTCAAATCATATAAATGAGTCTTTGTACACAAAACACTTAATTATTGTGAATTGAGTACAAGGGGATGACCAAACCTTGGGAGTTATAAAAAAAATAAATATATTATATTATATTATATTATATTATATTATATTATATTATATTATATTATATTATATTATATTATATTATGGCCACTTTATTAGGTCCACCTATTCAATTGCTTGGTAACACAAATTGCTAATCAGCCAATCACATGGCAGCAACTCAATGCAAGGCATCTAGATGTGGTGAAGACGACTTACTGAAGTTCAAACCGAGCATCAGAATGGGGAAGAAAGGGGATTTAAGTGACTTTGAACGTGGATTGGTTGTTGCCGCCAGACTGGCTGGTCTGAGTATTTCAAAAGCTGGGAATGTCACGCACAACCATTTCTAGGGTTTACAGAGAATTGTCCAGAAAATATCCAGTGACTGTCAGTTGTGTGGACGAAAATGCCTTGTTGATGTCAGAGGTCAGAGAATCGGCAGACTGGTTAGAGATGATAGAAAGGCAACAGTAACTCAAATAACCACTCGTTACAGTCAAGGTATGCAGAATACCATCTCTGAATGCACAACACGTCGAACCCTGAAGTAGATGGGCTACAGCAGCAGAAGACCACACTGGGTGCTACTCCTGTCAGCTAAGAACAGGAAACAGAGGCTATAATTTGCACAGTCTCACCAAAATTGGACAGTAGAAGACTGGAAAAACGTTGCCTGGTCTGATGAGTCTCGATTTCTGCTGCAACATTCAGATGGTAGGGTCAGAATTTGGCATAAAGAACATGAAAGCATGGATCCATCCTCCCTTGTCTCAATGGTTCAGGCTGGTGGTGGTGGTGTAATGGTGTGGGGGATAATTTCTTGGCAAACTTTGGGCCCCTTAGTACCAATTGAGTATGGTTTAAACGCCACAGCCTACCTGAGTATTGTTGCTGACCATGTCCATCCCTTTATGACTACAGTGTACTCATCTTCTGATGGCTACTTCCAGCAGGATAATGCACCATGTCACAGAGCTCAAATCATCTCAGACTGGTTTCTTGAACACGTCAATGAGTTGACTTTACTCAAATGGCCTCCACAGTCACCAGATCTCAATCCAATAGAGCAGCTTTGGGATGTGGTGGAACGGGAGAGTCGCATCATGGATGTGCAGCCGACAAATCTGCAGCAACTGCGTGATGCTATCATGTCAATATGGACCAAAATGTTTCCAACACCTTGTTGAAGCTATGCCACGAAGAATTAAAGGGTTAGTTCACTAATTATTCACCCTCACGTCGTTTCAAACCCATAAGACCTTCGATCATCGTTGGAACACAAATTAAGATTTTTTTCGATGGAATCTGGAGCTGTCTGACCCTGAATAGACAGCAATGCAACTGAAATGTTCCCAAGTCCAGAAACGTCTCAAGGAGATCTGTGAATTAATCCATGTGACATCAGTGGTTCATCTGCTATTATATGAAGCTACGAGAATACTTTTTGAGTGCAAAAGAATAAAAAAAAATAACTACTTTATTCAACAATTTGTCTCCTCCGCATTACCCTGGTGCCAGTTTGGAGAATATCTCAGCTGCGTCACACCGATATGCTGTTTCCATTCAGATCAAATCACAGCAACGTAGGAAACAGTTCTGGCGACATGAAACGACATGAGGGTGAGAAATTAATGACAGAATTTTCATATTTGGGTGCACTAACCCTTTAAGGCAGTTCTGAAGGCAAAAGGGGGTCCAACCCGGTACTAGCAAGATGTACCTAATAAAGTGGCCAGTGAGTGTGTGTGTGTATGTATATGTGTATATGTGTGTGTGTACATATAATTTAATATAATATAATATAATATAATATAATATAATATAATATAATAGGCAGTTTCAGTCCATTGTAGGTGGTGGGACAGAAGCTTGTTTCGCTTTTAGAAGCGTTGCAAAAAGGTCCAGAAAGCTCTGCTGAAATGCAGCCTGTTGGTGTCTCGCCTCTACAGCTTCTGCCCATTTCTCGGCCAGTTCTGTAGCTCGGACCACAGCCTCTCTCGACTCATGCTCCACCAGCATCTGTAAAAAACGAAACAATGCAGTGTTGGCTTCCTTCCGCCTGGCCTCCTCCATCTCCCTCATTTCCTTCAGTGCCAAAATAACAAGTCTCTCCTCTTTCCTAGCATACAGACATAAATAAAGCTACATGTAAAACTCCAGTCTAACCCTAACACTATAACCTTATTGCACTAATTGTACTACAGTATGTATAAGCAATTTAACAGTACAGTTTACAAATACATCTTTCTTCACAGAGTTAAACCATGTAATTAACCATGGTTTTACTACAAATAAAACCAAAAAACCAAAAAAACTAAAGTTAGGTTACTAAAATTAAACCATAGTAAACACAAATTAACCATTGCTGTGCTACACTACCCATAGTATAACCATGGTATTTGTAGTAAAACTGTGGTTATACAAATGGTAATCAATTCGCCAAACAAATCAACATAGCTATCAGAATTAGCACTAAAGTAGATATTTTGATTATCATACTGAATTTGAACACTTTACTGGCTCTCAGACCATCCCAGACCCCATGCATCAGTCTTATGCGCCCTCCAGAAGTTTGCGCTCTGCAAGTGAACGACGTCTTGTGGTGCCATCCCAAAGAGGTTCAAAATCACTCTCACGGACTTTTTCCTGGACTGCGCCCAGCTGGTGGAATGACCTCCCGATCTCAATTCGAACAGCTGAGTCTTTACTCATTTTTAAAAAAACATCTAAAGACTCATCTTTTTTGCCTGCACTTAACCAACTAATACTATTACTTACCTTTTCTTTTTCTTGTCTATCATATTCAAAAAAAAAAAAAAAAAACCTGGCTACGTGTTCTGTACTAGACTAACTGAGACTTGTCATAGCACTTGTATACCGTTGTTGTTCTCTCGTTGATCTGATTGTTTCTACTGTTCTCATTTGTAAGTCGCTTTGGATAAAAGCGTCTGCTAAATGATTAAATGTAAATGTAATGCATCTGGCCGGCCCTTGTGATGTCTCAACAGCTCCATCCTTCAAGATGTTTCAGTCTCTTTACTCGACAGATATAATTCCTTGGCTCCATTTACGTACCATCAAGTTGGTGAGGTTTGCAATGCGACACGTAAATTCAGGTATCACACTTGACAACCTTGATGGCCGTTTTGGTTGTCAGGATGATCTCATACAGCCAGAACCACCTTGGACAGTGCCACATCTTGCTCAGGAAGTCTCTGACCCATATCCAGTTTCCTGGTCATAGGAATGTTGGGGTTTGTCACCTGGAACCGATAAAGCGGCTTTCACCTTTGAGTAGAGAGAGCTGATAACTTTACTCAAAGATATCATAATTTCTCAACTGTCCATCGACCCCAGCAAGGCACTCCTGTGGAGGAGGCTCGATTCCCACTCACATTGGTCAACCTGTAAGAATTTCATGTGGGCCGAGGGCTGTCTTTTTCCTTTTTTTTACTCGGCTCTCATGTCCATTAAGACTATTGGGAGGGCTTGGACTCATGTAATTCCTGTTTCTGCCATAATCACATTTTGCACCCCCCTCTGACCAACGTTCTCTCTCTTGATTGGTAGCCATATTTTGAATTTCAGTTAACGTTGGTGGTAGTTCTGCCAATCAGCCACTACCGAAAGAAAGCACTGTGGTGTTCCACTTATGACAGTGACTTATTGTTGGAGTAATGCGCAAACAGTCAATGGCGATTTCTGTGGGGTTGTGTTATAACTGCTGGCATGTACCCAATTTTATTTTTTTTCTTTTTGGAACAAAGAGCTCAAAAAGTTTTGAATAGTCAGGTAAACCTAAGCTGCTGTGTGTAGAGGATTTTAAATATTTCATAGTCTTAGGTCCTTGGCCTACAACATCCCTGCTACTCCCAGAAATTACATAATTAGTAATAGTTTTCTGACGGGTTTCTGAATTTTTTAACTGTTTCAATTTGTTTAAATCCTAGTGCACAACCTTTTTCTGAAATGAGGTGACCATGGTACCTAACTTCCTGCTGCACTAACTGTAGCTTTGATTTTGAAAAAGTGTGACCTTTCTCTGCTAAAAACTCCAGTAATGTGCACGGATAGATCTCACATATGGTTTGTTGGGAGAACACCGTATCAGATTATCTGGATGGACTGGAATTGAAATAAATATGCATTTGCTAAATCAATAACTGAGAAATATGTAGCATTGTTAGGTACTTAAGACAAAATTATAGAAGGATTTGGTAAAATTGGAGATTGTGGCTGTATGGCTCCATTTTACTAATCTCAAATCCTGTACAAATCGCCATTTCCCTGATGCCTTCCGCACTGGTAGAATAGGAGAGTTCACAGGTGAATTTTGGCAGGGTATGGTTACCCCTTTTTCTACTAATGCCACATGAGATTCCTTCTACAGCCTCTTTGCTGAGTGGATACTATGTCCTGAATGGCCAATGTTCAGTCAGCCTGTGAACATTGATTGCCTGCATTACAGGATATGCTTTTTCCCATCTTGGTTGGTGGAGTGTTTCCTACTACTATCCTAAGTCCATTTCCCTGGCACATATTTGGATAAGTAGAGTATGGATCAAAAGGAGGAGTTAAAGCTCAATTGTAATAGCAGTTTGGCATAATTTGCATTAAAGCACCTCTGGAATTCAACCCTTTCCTACCATAATTTGAAATGGAAATGATCAATTCCAATTTGGACAGTAAATCTCTAGCTAACAAATTTTCAGGGCATGTTTCAGAAACCAGGAAAGTGGTTCACCTGTTTCAGTATGTTTATTACTCTTAACAGCATAGTCAACTTATCAACCAATGGTGTGCCAGATAACCCCCATATGTTGTTTTAGAAATTTGGAAATTTTAGAGTGGTCTCTGCATTGATATTAGAAAATATTTTTATGCAAAAGTTTTATGTAATTTCCTGGTTCACTGTGACTTTTGATTTTATCTTTGAGGACATTATTCTTGCTTAGTTGTTCAGATACGTTATGTCCACTTCCTCTGCGTTTTTGCCTCTCCCTCCTTAGTTATATGTACTGCCTTTTGCATATAACTCAAAACATACTCTTGTTCTGTCTTTGTTTTTCATATATCAGGAAAATGGCATACTGTACCTCTCTCTGTGACCCTGATATGACCATGGACTGGGATTTTCTGCATCTGTTTGTTTTGTGGTAAGACTAAACAGTGCATCAGTATTCCCAGTGTGTTTGTCAATGTAATGTGTAGTTTTTAAAAATGCATTAAAACTGCACAATTATACAGTAGCACCTGTTGACCTAAAGAATATCAATAATCAAAATGTTTTGTTAAAATCCTAATGATATAGTACTTACATGTTCAGCCGTTTTGAATGTTTTGGTTGGTTATATAAGGCTGCTATCATTCATTTATTTTATTGCATTGCTGTCAAACAATTTTAAGGTTTGATTGTAGTTTGAGGGACATTTATATGTGGGATGGCTATACATAGAAGCATTCTTTTTTTTTTTTTTTTTTTTTAAGAGTAATTTCAAATAAGACATTCTAGAATATGACCATGTAGTTGAAAACATGTTAAAGATTAGTTTATTTAGTGCACTGAGGCATCTTCATTGACTTTCATTCAAACTCTCTCCATGTTGATCATTCCAAGAAGGCAGCACTGTTGGGGTATTTGGCCAACATATTTAGTTGCATTCACAGTTCAAAAGTCATGAAAGCTGAATATACTGCCCTATAAAATATTCTCTGTAAAAATTAGGTCACACTTAAACTATTACTCCACAGAATCAGAAACCTTGGGAGTTATAAATTTATATTTGAAAATTATATATATATATATATATATATATATATATATATATATATATATATATATATATATTAGGTCCACCTATTCAATTGCTTGGTAACACAAATTGCTAATCAGCCAATCACATGGCAGCAACTCAATGCAAGGCATCTAGATGTGGTGAAGACGACTTACTGAAGTTCAAACCGAGCATCAGAATGGGGGAAGAAAGGGGATTTAAGTGACTTTGAACGTGGAATGGTTGTTGGTGCCAGACGGGCTGGTCTGAGTATTTCAAAAGCTGCTGATCTGCTGGGATTTTCACGCACAACCATTTCTAGGGTTTACAGAGAATTGTCCAAAAAATATCCAGTGACTGTCAGTTGTGTGGACGAAAATGCCTTGTTGATGTCAGAGGTCAGAGAATCGGCAGACTGGTTAGAGATGATAGAAAGGCAACAGTAACTCAAATAACCACTCGTTACAATCAAGGTATGCAGAATACCATCTCTGAATGTCGAACCCTAAAGTAGATGGGCTAGCAGAAGACCACACTGGGTGCTGCTCCTGTTAGCTAAGAACAGGAAACAGAGGCTATAATTTGCACAGTCTCACCAAAATTGGACAGTAGAAGACTGGAAAAACGTTGCCTGGTCTGATGAGTCTCGATTTCTGCTGCAACATTCAGATGGTAGGGTCAGAATTTGGTGTAAAGAACATGAAAGCATGGATCCATCCTCCCTTGTCTCAATGGTTCAAGCTGCTGGTGGTGGTGTAATTGTGTGGGGGATGTTTTCTTGGCACACTTTGGGCCCCTTAGTACCAATTAAGCATTGTTTAAATGCCACAGCCTACCTGAGTATTGTTGCTGACCATGTCCATTCCTTTATGACTACAGTGTACTCATCTTCTGATGGCTACTTCCAGCAGGATAATGCACCATGTCACAGAGCTCAAATCATCTCAGACTGGTTTCTTGAACATGACAATGAGTTGACTTTACTCAAATGGCCTCCACAGTCACCAGATCTCAATCCAATAGAGCAGCTTTGGGATGTGGTGGAACGGGAGATTCGTATCATGGACGTTCAGCCGACAAATCTGCAGCAACTGCGTGATGTTATCATGTCAATGTGGACCAAAATCTCTGAGGAATGTTTCCAACACCTTGTTGAATCTATGCCACAAAGAATTAAAGGGTTAGTTCACTAATTACTCACCCTCATGTTGTTTCAAACCCATAAGACTTCATTCATCGTTGGAACACAAATTAAGATTTTTTTCGATGGAATCTGGAGCTGTCTGACCCTGAATAGACAGCTATGCAACTGAAATGTTCCAAAGTCCAGAAACGTCTCAAGGAGATCTGTGAATTAATCCATGTGACATCAGTGGTTCATCTGCTATTATATGAAGCTACGAGAATACTTTTTGTGTGCAAAAGAATAAAAAAAAAAATAACTACTTTATTCAACAATTTGTCTCCTCCGCATCACCCTGGTGCCAGTTTGGAGAATATCTCAGCTGCGTCACGCCGATATGCTGTTTCCATTCAGATCAAATCACAGCAACGTAGGAAACAGTTCTGGCGACATGAAACGACATGAGGGTGAGAAATTAATGACAGAATTTTCATATTTGGGTGCACTAACCCTTTAAGGCAGTTCTGAAGGCAAAAGGGGGTCCAACCCGGTACTAGCAAGATGTACCTAATAAAGTGGCCAGTGAGTGTGTGTGTGTGTGTATGTATATGTGTATATGTGTGTGTGTGTGTGTGTATATATAATATAATATAATATAATATAATATAATATAATTAATATAATATAATATAATATAATTAGTTTTTTTTAATGATTAATATCGTTTAATCACATCCAAAATAAAAGTTTTGTTTACATAATATACTGTGTATATTTATTATGTATATATAAATATAGACACACATGCATGTTTATATTTAAGAAAAATATGTTATGTTTATATATTAAATATTTATACATAAATTAAATTATATCAATATAAATATATACAGTAAATGTAAATGCATGTAAATATTTTCTAAATATATACAGTATGTGTGTGTCCTTATATATACATAATAAATATATGTACACATACATATATTATGTAAACAAAACTTTTATTTTGGATGTGATTTAATCGTGATTAATCATTTGACAGCCCTAAATATAATATAATATAATATAATATAATATAATATAATATAATATAATATAATATAATATAATAGGCAGTTTCAGTCCATTGTAGGTGGTGGGACAGAAGCTTGTTTCGCTTTTAGAAGCGTTGCAAAAAGGTCCAGAAAGCTCTGCTGAAATGCAGCCTGTTGGTGTCTCGCCTCTACAGCTTCTGCCCATTTCTCGGCCAGTTCTGTAGCTCGGACCACAGCCTCTCTCGACTCATGCTCCACCAGCATCTGTAAAAACGAAACAATGCAGTGTTGGCTTCCTTCCGCCTGGCCTCCTCCATCTCCCTCATTTCCTTCAGTGCCAAAATAACAAGTCTCTCCTCTTTCCTAGCATACAGACATAAATAAAGCTACATGTAAAACTCCAGTCTAACCCTAACACTATAACCTTATTGCACTAATTGTACTACAGTATGTATAAGCAATTTAACAGTACAGTTTACAAATACATCTTTCTTCACAGAGTTAAACCATGTAATTAACCATGGTTTTACTACAAATAAAACCAAAAAACCAAAAAAACTAAAGTTAGGTTACTAAAATTAAACCATAGTAAACACAAATTAACCATTGCTGTGCTACACTACCCATAGTATAGCAATGGTTAATTTGTAGTAAAACTGTGGTTATACAAATGGTAATCAATTCGCCAAACAAATCAACATAGCTATCAGAGTTAGCACTAGATTAGCAGTAGATATTTTGATTATCATACTGAATTTGAACACTTTGCTGGCCCTCAGACCATCCCAGACCCCATGCATCTGGCCGGCCCTTGTGATGTCTCAACAGCTCCATCCTTCAAGATGTTTCAGTCTCTTTACTCGACAGATATAATTCCGTGGCTCCATTTACGTACCATCAAATTGGTGAGGTTTGCAATGCGACATGTAAATTCAGGTATCACACTTGACAACCTTGATGGCAGTTTTGGTTGTCAGGATGATCTCATACGGCCAGAACCACCTTGGACAGTGCCACGGCTTGCTCAGGAAGTCTCTGACCCATATCCAGTTTCCTGGTCATAGGAATGTTGGGGTTTGTCACCTGAAACCGATAAAGCGGCTTTCACCTTTGAGTAAAGAGAGCTGATAACTTTACTCAAAGATATCATATAATTTCTCAACTGTCCATCGACCCCAGCAAGGCCCTCCTGTGGAGGAGGCTCGATTCCCACTCACATTGGTCAACCTGTAAGAATTTCATGTGGGCCGAGGGCTGTCTTTTTCCTTTTTTTGGGGCTCTCATGTCCATTAAGACTATTGGGAGGGCTTGGACTCATGTAATTCCTGTTTCTGCCATAATCACATTTTGCACCCCCCTCTGACCAACGTTCTCTCTCTTGATTGGTAGCCATATTTTGAATTTCAGTTAACGTTGGTGGGAGTTCTGCCAATGCAGAGACTGACTTCATCATCGGGGCATGCACTGCATTTAGAACAAACACAGTTAAAGGGTAAAATGTCACCAAGTTTGAGCATGTAAAAACAGCTTCAATAGCAGCCGCTACCTAAAGAAAGCACTGTGGTGTTCCACTTATGACAGTGACTTATTGTTGGAGTAATGCGCAAACAGTCAATGGCGATTTCTGTGGGGTTGTGTTATAACTGCTGGCATGTACCCAATTTTTTTTTTTTTTTTTTTGGAACAAAGAGCTCAAAAAGTTTGAATAGTCAGGTAAACCTAAGCTGCTGTGTGTAGAGGATTTTAAATATTTCATAGTCTTAGGTTTATGGCCTACAACATTCCTGCAACTCCCAGAAATTACATAATTAGTAATAGTTTTCTGATGGCATTTCTGAATTTTTGAACTGTTTCAATTAGTTTAAATCCTAGTGCACAACCTTTTTCTGAAATGAGGTGACCACGGTCCCTAACTTCCTGCTGCACTAACTGTAGTTTTGATTTCGAAAATGTGTGACCTTTCTCTGCTAAAAACTCCAGTAATGTGCACGGATAGATCTCACATATGGTTTGTTGGGAGAACACCGTATCAGATTATCTGGATGGACTGGAATTGAGAAAATATGCATTTGCTAAATCAATAACTGAGAAATATGTAGCATTGTTAGGTACTTAAGACAAAATTATAGAAGGATTTGGTAAAATTGGAGATTGTGGCTGTATGGCTCCATTTTACTAATCTCAAATCCTGTACAAATCGCCATTTCCCTGATGCCTTCCGCACTGGTAGAATAGGAGAGTTCACAGGTGAATTTTGGCAGGGTATGGTTACCCCTTTTTCTACTAATGCCGCATGAGATTCCTTCTACAGCCTCTTTGCTGAGTGGATACTATGTCCTGAATGGCCAATGTTCAGTCAGTAGTGTTATCCTCATAGGCGCTGCATTTTTCATTTGGTCAAAATCAAATTTATCCTTTGACCAAAGAGTGTCTGAAATGCCTACCAATAAAGCTGAAGCACTTTTGGAATTATATTTGGGGTTTGTCCACTCTACACAGCCTGTGAACATTGATTGCCTGCATTACAGGATATGCTTTTTCCCATCTTGGTTGGTGTAGTGTTTCCTACTACTATCCTAAGTCCATTTCCCTGGCACATTTTTTGATAAGTAGAGTATGGATCAAAAGGAGGAGTTAAAGCTCAATTGTAATAGCAGTTTGGCATAATTTGCATTAAAGCACCTCTGGATTTCAACCCTTTCCTACCATAATTTGAAATGGAAATGATCAATTCCAATTTGGACAGTAAATCCCTAGCTAACAAATTTTCAGGGCATGTTTCAGAAACCAGGAAAGAATGGTTCACCTGTTTCAGTATGTTTATTACTCTTAACAGCATAGTCAACTTATCAACCAATGGTATGCCAGATAACCCCCATATGTTGTTTTAGAAATTTGGAAATTTTAGAGTGGTCTCTGCATTGATATTAGAAAATGTGGCAACTGTGTCCACCAAAAAGTAAGGAAAGTCCTTCAACTTGAATAGTTATTATCAGATTTTGTCTTGGGTTATCAGATATTTGCAGTAATTGTTTTGGTTGAGTATCTCCCACTTTATCCTATTCATGGTCTCTCACATTTGATGATGGAGACCAAGGGTTGTTAAGGGAAGGAGGAGGTGGTCCACATGTGAGATGATGTTTTTTTTTTTTTCTCTCTTGGGCAATCCTTGCCCCAATGTCCTCTCTCACCACAATTGTGACATTGATCGACAGCAGTTTTCCACTGATATGATGCCCCTTGATGGTATCCTGGAGATGGCACATGCCGGGGGTCTTCTTGACTATTGTAACTGTCTCTTCTTTTCCCAGTCCATCGACCTTGCCCTGGCCTTTGATTCCTGGTCTGCTGCTGGACTGATAAAACATATACTGAGCATTTTCTAGTTTTTGTTGCTTCTATGTTGTCTTCTAACATTCAACTCTGCATGTTTAGGACGTTGCAACATTACCCCCATAGTTTGTGCCTCTCAACCTATGTAAGTCAGTCTTACTGCTTTTTGCAAATCAGAAAGAAGTCCATTCACAAAATGATGTTTTAATATGCCTGTGTTATCAGTACCTTCTGGAAGGCCTGCATTTTCATCAGCATTTGTTTTTTAGACATGCATGGTAGGCGCTCACCATCTCCCCTTTCTGCTGTTTTGTGTTAGTGATTGCTCCCCGGTCAGGACGTGTAGGGTATGCCATCCTCATTCTGGCAATCATGCTATTCCAAGTAGTCTGCCATTCTGGAGTGTCAGTTCCCTCTGCACCTGCATCAGCATTCATTCTTCTAGTGCTTGGATTGAAAGCATCATCACCAACTCCACGTACCTCAGTCCATTTTAGTCTCAGCTTGTTGCTGAAGACAGCTGCCCAATCTCGGCCTGTGGTTCTGTTTGTGGCATCAATGTTTTCCACTGCTCTGATAAACCGCTTCACACTCTTTTCTGGGTCTGGAAGTGCAGAAGCTAGGTGTTCCTCTATGTTCCAAGGTCGTTCCACCTAGATGGGCCCTTCTTCACCAGGAAACTGAGGCATCGGCAGGTCGAAAGCTTCTTAATTCCTCAGTCTGGACTTGGATCTTGTTGTCATTTTCCTCCTCAGGGTCTCTGACGGTGATCCCTTTTTATCTGAAATGCAGTTAAAGAAAATTTAACACTTTTATTTGATTTTATATTGATTTTAGGGTTAGGTTTTTTTTTTTTTTTTTTGGGGGGCATGTTGAACAATTTGTTTATCACCTGCTACAGCAAGGGCAGTGGCATCAGTCTCTCAAGGCCTTAACCTTACGAAACAAAAATATATGTGAATATAATGGAAGATATAATGTGATATAAAAAATATTACATTTTGATATATGGGACTCTAGTGCTTATATTTTTCAATATTCTGCAATATATGCATAAACCATGTATATCCATATATTGATACATATAAAATATATATTTAGCAATAAGACAGAAACAATACTACATCTGTACACATTTATAGCTTTATTGAATTAGCACATGGGTTTACATGCAAAATTAAATGTCTTAAAAATACATTCCAATATGCTTACAAAGGTCCCCAATTCTATACAGATTCAGGCAAATTAACGTCTACATTTAATCATTTTGTAGACGTTTTTATCCAAAGCGACTTAAATGAGGACAATAGCAATCAAACCAACAAAAGAGCAATAATATGCAAGTGCTGTGACAAGTCTCAGTACACGTACCAATTTTTTTTTTTTTAAATATATAATTAAAGAAACAAAATGAGTAGATAATAGAAAAAAAGAATAGGGAACGTTATTGTTAGACTTTTTTAAAATAATAAAACAAGTCAAAAGAATAGAAAAGGAATTAATTACCTGGGCCAAGCACTGCAGAATCAAGCAAGGAGCTAGAATCAGACCAAATAATAAGTAAATAAAGACATACGGAGATTATTTTTTAAGCAAAAATTGTAAAAATGTTTAAGTACAATGAGCTGTAATGAGACAATTAAGTGCCACACAATTGAATTCCATGTAGTCAGTGTTACATGACAATGACACACACAAATTTGCTTTTAAAATGTCAAAGTAATGCAGAGATACAGCCTCATAGGCAGTCTGGCAACATGCCATTAAAATTTGTTGATTCAGCATATGAATTCCTACAGTGGTTTCGTCTCGATCAGACTAGCTGTTTCAAAGATATTTGCGAAAGCTGTTTAAATGCAAAATCACAACGTTGCACAAACCATAAGGCAAAACCTAACAGGTTGCCTCAGGTCACATTTGTGATGACACGTACCAAATTTTATCAGAATACGTTAAAGCGTTGCAGAAATACAGTACAGCCATATGTCTATTTTCATGAACGCTACATAAAATTTATTTGCTAATTATTATTAAAACCGTATGATCAATCATCTGGAATTCCATAACTTTTTGTCAGCATGGTCTGAATATGATCTGGCTGAATTTTTGTGAAAATTGGACAAACTGTCTAGGACGAGTTCGAAAAATGGCAGACTTTTTTTTTTTTTTTTTTTTTTTTTTTTTTTTTATGACAGAAAAAGAGGCAGAGTGCAATCAAATTGTCATGAGCCAAGGAATCAGAGGACAGGTGGTGTTGCTAGAGAGATTGAGCTAGAGACTCCAAAATCTGTGTAATAAATCTTGGGACTGACCTCTGTCAGTGTGCCAGATTACACAGCTTTTTACCATAAAAAGGTGCCATAGACTTTTGGTACTTGGTCCAAATACATTTTGTTTGTTTGTTTGCAAATATACATCTACACTGACTTGACTTTTTAAGGTTTAACTTTATTTTGATGGTCCCTTTAAACTTTGTTGACTATAAATAATGTTGCACCAACAGTACAATTCTTCAACAAAACAGTAAAGTTGTTTCTTGTCACAACTCAAGTGAATTCTTGTGAATAATACGGTTCTCCATTGACTAGAAGTCTACGCAATATTTTCACAACTGTCTCCACAGTGGCTGAAAGTTGCTCACTCATGGCCAGTATCTCTTCACTAGTAAGTTTTCGTGAATAATGCAACCCAAGGGTAACAATCTGGGGTCTCATTTATAAATGTTGCATACGCAAAAAATAGGCATAGAAATTGCGAACGCAATTTTCCATGCACATATTGGTATTTTTAAAAAATAAACTTGGCATAAATATGCACGCACCTTATGGACATTCTAGACCATGCGTACACACACTTTTTCCTGGCGTGAGAAAAGTAATGAAGTAAGCAACTGTTTTAAAATCTGTTTTCATTTCGATATACACATTTACATTAAACATTCCACTCTCATTAATGGAGATAAGCAGAAGTTAAACAAAAACGATATGAATTTAGACATTTAGTGGATGCGCTTGATCACTTTTCCTGTGGCATGCTGTTTTAATGACAGCAAAGAGTGCTATAGGTGCACAATAATTAATCTTTAAACTAAACTGCAGATCGCATGCTATGCGAAAATATTTTAGTGAGAACAATGATCAATGATGCGCACTTACTCCGATATTATGACAGACACTGCTGGATTCAGTGGTAGAACAGTCCTTTGTCCGGTTTGAATAGGTCCAATGATAATAGCTTACTATACAACCGCAGCTGTGTGAAGGCATCTCCACAACATTATGAAAAATACCACTGCATTTGAAGGATATAACTTGAAGAAAATGTTAATTTGCATGTTTTTAAAAAATAGGCTATGTCAGTATTGCGCCGAGTCAGACAATTCTATTTACACTGCAATAAATATAGGTTAAAAATATCTAAAAGATGTTCACCTTATCAGCAAAACTGCATAAATTAAATTTGAGTTGAATTGTTTAAAACAATTGAAATACTATTTGGCCAGTGGTAAAGAATGAGACCAACTGTATTCTAAAATATTTATCTGAGAACTATTTTAAAAAGCAATAAAAAATTGTGTATGGCATAAATGGCATTTATAGTCCGTATCTCATTTTTCCTTAATGTATTGTACCTTTAACGGTGTTAAATATGGTGCCACGTGGATGGGAATATGCATGGAAATGATATGCAGATGAGGTTATGCATAGTAAAACTAGGCATTGTAAGCTCCATATATGGTGATTTCGGGGAGGAGTCGGGGTGGAGATGCACATACGCACAATCTTCCCCTTATTGGGACTTATAAAGGTATGTTTGCGCAGGTTCTGGCATACACATGGTACGCAAAATCTAGCTTTTGTGCATACGTACACTTTTAGTATGAAATCTACGGAGAGTTTTATAAATGAGACCCCTGATCTGTTATTTTTTTAAATCCCAAACAGCCAAAATTACACTATAATCCCCAGGAGAACTCTGGCTTGCAAAAAAATAATTTTAACCCAACTGGTTTCAAACTTTTACTTGGCTTGAGTACTCACAGAAGACAGATTCTGCTTTGTTTCCCATGTCTTTGGGAAAAACTTGAAGCATGATGCATTTGTGAGTGGTGGAAAAATACTCTCAATGCATTTCACAGACATGAGGGAACTCAATTACACAAGAATTGTATTGTCTTCTGGAAAAGTTACAAGGCTAGTGCATTACAGGGAAATGTTATACAGCAGATTGAAGCAGCAAATGCTGATGAAATTAGACAAAGAAGGGAGTATATGCGACGTATTGCGGCTGTGACCTGCATGTTGGGGAAACAAGGGCTACCATTAAGGGTTAATGATGAAACAGCAGAAAGTCTTAATAAGGGCAGCTTCTTGGAATGCATGGGGCTTTTGCAGAAGTTTGGTCCTTTTTTTTGCAGCATTACACTGCCCCATCCAACAGCACCTACCTCTCCCCTGTCAGTCAGAATAAAACAATAGAGTGCTGCTCAAGAAGTGACAGCAACTTTAATCAAAGAAATCCCCAAGTCAAAAATGTTTGCCATTATGGCAGATGAGGTCAGAGATGGACACTCTGAACAGTTAGCAATTTGTTTGAGGTATGTAACTGAGGGACCAGTTTAAGAGAGATTCCTGTCCCTGACAGAGCTAAGAAGTTTTGATGCCAAGTCAATAACAGAAGCATTAGAGAGGAATTTACAAGAAGGAATTGCTTAATTGAAGTATCTTGCTCAGACAAACGATGGGGGAGCAGTTATGAGTGGAGCAGCTGGAGGTGTTCAGTCTCTTTTCAGGGAGAGGCACCCTGAGACTATATATGTTCACTGTTATGCCCATGAGTTGAATCTTGTCTTGTGCCACACCTGCAGAGGGATTACTGAGGCCACAGAGTTCTTTAGCCTGCTATTAATGTTTTAGTTGCTCCTTGGTCAAGCACATCAAGTTTAAAGAAGCACAAAGAAAATTGGGATTGAAACAATGTAAACTGGTGCAACTGCCCAACACACGGTGGGCTTGCCAGCTTCAAATAGTGAATGCTGTGCTTGACAATTTGCCTGCCATCCTTGATTACTTCTCTGCCATCAACACAGCTACTGCAGTGGGGTTGGAAACAAAAATCTGCAAATTCTCATTTGTGCATTTGTTGACTCTTTTCAAGGGTCTCCTATCTGTTGTGGCAGGCTTGCACAAATAATTCCCAAAAGAGACCATTGACCTTCCCCAAGCTGTGGCATATAAAGATGCTGTTTGTGACTCCCTAAAGCATAAATGCAGTGATCCCACTGCTACAGATTTGTATGCAAGAGCAAAGGCATTGTGTGAAATTAATCACATTGTAGTTGAGGAGCAACTTTCTGGCCAGAGACAGAAGACAAAAAGAATGGGTGATTTTGTTGTTGAAACAGCTGATGGTGCACATAATTATATTTAAAGATGTAATCCGATATCTGGAGACTTCCTGTCTGTGCCACATATAGCAGAACTGGCACACTAGTTTAACTTTGATCTAAAGACAGAGGAAGTCATGGTAGCAAGCCACTTTTTGTCATGTAAAAAGCAAGCTGGCGCTGCTCCACAGAACATGATTTGAGTTTATAACCTGCTGGATTCTGACATGTTTCCATCACTGAAATCTGTCATCCAGGTTGCTCTCACTGTACCTATTAGCAGCTGTATATGCGAGAGGTCTTTCAGTGCTCTTCGTCTCCACACCTGGCTAAGGTAAACCATGTGTCATAGCAGGCTCCATCAACTGGCAGTTATGGCAATCAAGAAAAATGTTGTTGAGCAATTGGACCATAATAAAATTATCAGCAGATTTGCTACTCTTAAGCAGAGAAGACACAGGTTGATGCTCCCTTAGTAAGACTAGTAACTGGGGTGCAAGGAAAAAAACTTATCCCTTCTCACAGGCTGCTTCATTTTTGCTTGTTTTTCATTCCTTCTGATAGTGAAACACAGCCCCCACATAGTTTAATCCATCAAATAGTTGTTTGCACCAGCTCTGCAATTCTGCACTCAATTTAAGTCACGTCATGTTTATTTATATAGTACTTCATACAATAGATTGCTTTTAAACTAAACAGCTTTACACACTCTAAAAAATGCTGGGTCAAGACTGCTGGGTAAGGACATTGAGTTGTTTTAACCCAATTTTGGGTTGAAAATTAAGAAGGGTCTGGCTGCAGACTTGCACTTGCACTCTCAGACTTGCACTCTCATGGTGCGTTCCATTCGACCGTAAGTGTACTGCGAAGTGGACTTCACATGGTATGAAAAACAAACATGGTATTCCAATCCGAAGGGAGCGAACATGTTCAGTTCGAAGGGCACTGCGCACGACACAGGGAATAAGGGAAAATCGATACATAACTTCACAGGAAGTGGAGAGCGATTATCCCCCAACTGTCTTTACCCCAACACGTCATCACCAGTCAGAACCGTCAACTAATGATGGAGGAGTTTACGTATGTGTGTAAGTATTCATACATTTCGTCATTGTTATACAAATGACAGTATTTTTTAACGGTTATTGTTGTGAATATTACATATATGTTTATGTTAAATTATATAATTATAAACCATATAAAAAGTGGATTTGTTAAATTATTATTAATTAAAAGTGGATTTGTTAAAATATTATCAATTAATAATTAAATAATAATAATTTAACATAAACCCACTTATATGGTTTCTGCCAATAAAACAATTATTTTTTTCACTGTGCTAAACAAGAAAGTTACAAATCTGTCCAGGTGGTGGAGCTCAGTTAGCTGCTTAACTCACTCGCTCAAAAGTAATGGCCAGAAGCAGTCTCTTTAGAAGTCGCCGTCTTCGCTGTCTTCGTTCATATTCATTATGGATTGTAAAAAGGTATGATAATGTAAAAGCGACTAGAAGCAGATGAGGCTCCACCATTTTTCTTTATTTTACTTTATTTACCTCAGTGTTTACTATACGGCTGTGCACGGGAAGAAGGCACACGAGACCGCTATGCAATTATATGACCATTTATTAAAAACACATACACAGTTAACCAAATAAAAATGTATTTTCATACTTGCATGATAGTTACAGCAGGGCTTCAATTCTGTTAATAGTCAAGTAATAGCAGCAATAGTCAATTAAAGTGTATAATAAACATACGTTTTTCATTATAAAGTACTCAATGTTTTTTTTGGTTGTATAGTGTACATATTTTAAATGTGATTGTAAATAAAAATTAAAATATGAATGTAGTCCTATATATTTATGTCATACCATAATCTGCGCGACCCCATCGTTGACTTTCTTTGATGACATTTGCAGGGGGTTCCAAATGAGCGGTTATTGTCAGTGAAGTCCACTTCAACTGGTATACCGTGCTCAGGGAGTAGGTAGCAGTGAACACTGCGTAGGGACCCTGCCGAATGGAACGCACCATCAGACACTTGTGAGTCCGCTAGTGACGTCACTTGCAGTTTTTATTTATTTTTATTTTGTTCTATTTATTGATAACTTTTTGTTTGAATCTCTCAACATTTTACAACAGTAGCCAGGTGGTGAAGACAAGAAAAAAGAACCTAAATTACAATGTCACTTGCAATCGCTACTTGCACTCTCTGCTACCTGTGACGTCACTTGCAATCAACACAAATCGTGCATGTTGCCAATGGAGAAAAGAAGCTGTGGTGGTGATTAAACGATTAAAACTAAATTAGTAGGCCTACTACTATAACGTACAGGGACCTGCAAGAAAAAGACAAGACCGGCAAATCCGTGGCCACGGAACAGCAGAATATGAACGCAATGCACAAAGTCTTTCGTTAAGCGTTTTCCTCCCGTAGAAAAAAAACAAACACTAAATATGGCATAATGTATTAAGATACATTAAGTTCAATTAAAAGACCAAATTCAATATATAGTTGTTATTTAATGTAGGCTACTACAAGGAAAGCAGATGAACACAATGCGCAAACTTTGTCCTCCCATACAGCAAAACGCTTAATGTGGCCTAATAACAGACTAAGATGATAAAGACAATTCAGTAGGCCTTACCTATATGTCTTGTTGTTGACTCAACGTATATACAGACTAGCAAATATGAACGTGCATTATGAAATGCATTGTGATTTTAAAAGGATCAACTCCGTACAGGCAAGCAGACGAGTACAGAACGCAGTGCGTTAAATTGTACATTAAACGTTTTCCTCCTATAGAAAATCATTATAAATAAAACATAATGTAGCTTAATGGACAAAGACAGTGATATAAACGAGTTGTAGATAGTTTATTCTATATGGAAAAATGCTTAACGCGAAACTTTGCGTGTTGCGTTTATTCTGGGCTCACCTGCTTGCCTGTACATATTAGTTATGTATTTTAATAATGTAGAGAAGCATATTGAGTTTGGCCTTTATCATAATAGTCCATTATGACACATTTTGCGGTATGTGAGGAAAATACTATATACATATTCATTATATTAATGAACTGTATATTTAATTTGATATTTTAATAGCATCTTAATACATTACGCCATGTTAAGTGTTTGTTTTTCTACAGGAGGAAAACGCTTAGCGAGAGACTTTGCGCAAGCGTTCATATTCTGGTGTTCTGTGGCCACGGATTTGCCGGTCTTGTCTTTTTCTTGCAGGACCCTGTACGTTATAGTACTAAATTAGTTTTAATCGTTTAATCACCACCACAGCTTCTTGTCTCCATTGGCAACATCAGAGCCCGTCTACGGAGAGCCTCCCTATTAAGTCCTATTGTACCGAATTTTGGTTGCAGTTCCACTGGGGGCGATCGCCATGAGTGCAAAATGAAGTCTATGGGGCTAGACGGCTAAATTTGTCCCTTTCACCCGATTGCTGTTGAGAAATCTCAGATCTGATTGTAGGTTTTGCAAGTTCAACATGGGTTATAGGTCGAAAGTTGAATGAACGAGTACTTATGTCCTTTCGATTTCTTACAGGTTGAGTTGTTGCCCATAACACGCTAGCATTCTGCTATTGAACACTGATTGGTCAGTGAAGGACTGATTACAACCAGAGATACCGCTTGATGGCACCCGAATCAGAATCAGCGGGATCAGAATGTTAAGGCGGACTTTTTCACCCAAGTTTTTCTTTTCAAAGCAGCAACTGTTTTTTTTGGTTGCTGGCACTTTTATCTGCCTACTGTTATGTATGTACTGTGAAATTTACATGGAAAATAAATTGAATTTGAGTACTTGTTGTGTTATTCTTGTGTTAAGAAATACCGGATACATATGGTATAGTATTGCCACCTTAAAAAAAAAACACAAATAAATGTCACGCTCAATAGTGCTAAATATCAATAAAAATTGAAAAAGGAAAAAAATGCCTCGCAGGTGTGCAATGATAAATTGTTCTAATAGTGGGCAAGGGTTGTCCTATTTCCTCATTTCCCAAGGACGAAAAAAGGTAACCCATGTGGACTGTGTTAATTGTCAAAGCCTACCTGAATTTACGGTGGTTCACGTGGGAGGGAAAGTTGGCCAAATGCCAAGTTGGCTAATGTCCAAAATCGGCCAGGTTGTGCGGGCTACCACAGATCGTAACGATACGTGTTGTTGGGAGGGGGACTCTTCAATTACTCGATTGCTACAGTACATACAAATTGTTTTGTTAATATTTTAACAATTTAACTACTTCACTGAATCACCTTCTACAGACGAAATGAAATTTAAAGGGATAGTTCGATGCCTTAAAAGAGAAAAGAAAGTGAAGCACGAAAGCACCAGAGCCGTTAAATAAATAATTTTTCAACGGCTCTGGAAAGCACCATAGACATTCTCTGAAAGCACCAAAGTGACTGAAGGATTGCCGTAAAGCAGTATCTCTGGTCGTACGATGTGTATGACGTCATTGACATGTTAAAAGACTTTTTAAAGCAAATAAGTGGCTCTAAAAAATCTAACAACCAGCAATGTGTAATTTCTTTGCATCTCCTTTCGAATACAACATTCAAATTACTAGACAAAAAATTATATCCTGAGAAAAGTGGATTTTGAGGGGTATACAGCCATTGACCTCCATTCATTCTGCACTCGTCCTGTGAGCGCCCTCATATGGAATCAGAGTGGAACTGCAACCAGTTCAGAAGCTGGAAGTGTAGTGAGAGTGAAACTTCTCGCCATATTAGACATTCTCTGGCAACATGCACGATTTGTGTCGATTGCAAGTGACGTCACAGGTAGCGGAGAGTGCAAGTAGCGATTGCAAGTGACATTGTTAGTTTTGTATGTCACATGTATGTGTGTGCTTAGATTGGGTGTGTTCGTGTGGTCTTTGGGTCTTTTGGACTTAAATTTCTTGATTTTAAGGTTCTGAAGTGTGCTCAGCAGCGCCTCCTTTGTACCCTTGAATGCAGGCTTCGCACACTTTAACTACCCAGGAATCCTTGCGAAATTCCAATCAGACAACGGATGGGAGGAGATTTCGCTTAAGAGCAATTGATGACATGGCTGAGAAGAAAATATTTAAGTGTAGGTATCATTACGGAGGTTACATGTAAAATTTGACATGGTATATATCCAGCTAAAAGTGTGTTAGAGAGGTTTAAGTTAGAGATTGATTATTCATGTGATTTTTGCTCAATGGAAAAAGAATCTATTGTCCATCTGTTTTGTAATTGTATATACACAAAAAATTTTGGGGTGGATTTGGAAAATTTCATTAGAAGGAAAACAAATGTTATATTTAAATTAAATAATTTTGATATGTATGTATTATTCCAATGAAAATAACAAGAATAATAATAATTTAAATTTTATTGTACAATTGTTTATTATTTTGGGAAAATTTAATATAGGCCTACACAAGAAGAAATGGTCAGGATCCAAGCCAAATTTTATTCATTTTCTTCAGGAGACAAAAGACTACTGCACCAGTTTGGAGAACATTATAAATAAAAAAGTAAGGAAGACTTGTCATATTTTTAAAGAATATTCAGTTTTTTGATGAATCAATCAATGGTTTGTACACTCTGGCATGTTTTTTTTTCTGTGCATTAATATTTAAATTTCTGTATATTATTGTATATTTCTGGTTTCTCGTTAATAATAATAATAAAAAAAAAAAAAAAAAAAAAGGTAGGTATCATTACGGTTTTTATGACCTAGGTGTACATTTAACCAGCTGTTACCTACAGTTTATACAAACATTATGGTCATCGACCAGTGGTTGATATCTCAAACATAATAATAGTGCGTTGAATAATACGATCGCATTATGATTCATTAAATAAATAGAACCGAATGTCAGGGCTTTACTGAGTCAACCTAGTATTTATATTTAAACCTGTAAATTCATCTGAAACTCACGCACATGTTTATTATGTGTTAAAATTGTAATTTTAGTTCAAATGGAACATAGGCAGCATATTGCCCGAACCTGACGCTCCTGTCAAAAAACAACCAGACCGTTATTTCCGGCGTGACGGTCGAGTCTGTCCCAAAAATACTTCTCAATGCACCCTCGTGGACTCGCGCCAAGGGCCCTATAGGTCTGCACTACATGAAGTCACCAAATTTATCAGGACTCAAAATTAATCACACAGAATTAAATGTATTTCTATTTTATTTATTTATTTTTAACGCTTATGAAAATAGCCTGCTTATTCAGTCGAGACTGTTTCTATTTATTCGTGGCCACAGTAGCCTATATAGTCACATTTAGAATGAATGATAATAACTCTATTTTTATAAAAGCTCCCGAACAAAAATCATTATTATATTTTGATGACATGCTACGCGGAGCTGAACTCTCGAGACGAGACTTATGACAGATAAAATATGTTACTAAATAAATACACAATTGTGATAGAGAATAAAAAGCTGACGTCTGATTTCTCGTGGTTGCATTTACCATTTATTATGGTAACGTTAATGTTTAGCGTGCATAGCCTTTTACATCGCTTATAAATATTTCTGCATTTTATGATGATTATAATCCACATCGGATCGCGTTATTTCAAACACTCGCTGCTGACTGAAAGTGAGTTTTGAGCTCAGCTTATTTTTAAAAGTTTTTAATGTTGATGTTGTTATCTTTCTGAAATGAACGGCGCTGACGCTCTCCAGACGCGAAGAAACTCCGCCTTTGTTCATAACCACTCCTCTAGCCCCAGCTGGCCCGCTTTGGCCCAAGGTTTTCGTCGGGCCAAAAAAACCCGCCATTTTCTCAGCATCTTCAGATGGAAGCGAGTGCAAGTAAAAGACGGTTTATGGTAAGAAAAGTTTAAAAATATTAAGCCACCATTCATTCTTTGAGTCCGGTAGTATTTTGAGATTTCACGGAAGGCGGAAATAGTCCGAAAAAAGTTTATATTGAAAATTACGCGGACGCAGATTTCGTCTCAAAAATAGTATTTTATAGATTTTCTCAGCTTCTTTGGAAGTGTGGAAAAGATGGTTTAAGGCAAGAAAACTTCATAATTCCATGTTATCAATATTTTTTCTTTAGAATGTTTGTTTTTGTAGATGTTGAAAGCCAGAGACATATGAGAGCTTCATTCTTTTGAGATTGATGCGAGTTATTTTTAGAAAATAAATGTTTCTGTTGTCTCCTGCCTGTTTACCTCACATTTTGATGCAACAACAGTATAATTGTGTTAATATTTTATTTAAACCATTGATGTCCATGTTTTTCATTGCAGAACTCAAACCAGCTTAGGAGTTGTCTGATTTGGAGAGTCATCATTCTTGGTCTTTCTTAAATAAATAGTTCACACACACACACACACACACACACACACACACACACACACACACACACACACACACACACAAAATATTTTATCTTTAGAACACAAATGAAGATATTTTTAATTTTCTCTCATATTTTTTTTTGTTAATCCATTGAAAGTATAATCAATATTTTCCAGATTTGACTACATCAATTATGCTAAAGAGATCATAAAATTTGCAGAGACGCCTCATCTGTATTTATGGACTATGAAACAAATGGTAAGTGTATAATTTGTAAAAGCAAAATGTTAAATGCTTGTTCTGTGTTGTTTAGTAGAAATGGAGTTTACACTCTCCATTCAGACACATGCTCACATTCCTTCACACATATATTTCTGATAAATATTATAATATCTGTGTTAATTTTGTGGTTTATTTATTGTCATGCCAGAATAATTTGTAAAGAACTATTAAATAATTGTACAACTATTGTATAATTTTTTGTATAATATTTTTATATAATATATAAAATTTACCAAAATAGTCAAGCTTGATCCTAAAAGTTATATTCAACAAATGTTAAATGCTTCATTTATAAACTATGTAGCTGTTAATGCCATACTTTTCTGCATTTCTTCTTACATGCATGTTACTTTTGACTGTTTTCTCTTGTCTTTTAATAGTCATTCTGTGTGTGTAAAAGTGATTTTAAAATGAACAAGATTTGTCGGTTTAATGTCTAGCTCGATTTGGGTTCATTTTAGCCTAGCAGTGTAGTAATTTTAAACCATAAAAAAAGCAACCCAGCATACTGGGTCAAACATATAACCCAACTTGTTTGGTTAAAACAACCCAACCTCAAAAAGGTTAGTCCCTTTTTGACCCAGTGCTGGGCTGCCAAAATAACCCAAATTGTTTTGTTTTTAACCCAGCAGTTTTTAGAGTGTATTAAACCTGAAAAACAGTGTCAGTGTTGCTTTTGATTAGAATTACACTTAAATTTCTAATATAAAGCAACTCTCCAGTGTTTGTTTTTATTTGCAGACAGAACTTTCCCGGAAAGTTTGTTTTGGCAAGCTGTTTCGAACTCTGAAACAAATTCCAAACGAACTTCATTTGGACCTGATTTTGTTCGAAATGATGTCAACAACAAACAAGCCACTTAAAGCATAAAAGTAACCAACAGAGGTCACCCAATAATTATTAATTTAACTAAACAAATGGTGAAATACATAAATAAAAAGTCACATTTTTAATCCAGTGCAAGAAGTTTCATGTTAAGCTTATCGACACCTAACACACCACTGGGTTACACACAGAGCTGGGTAGTAACGAATTACATGTAATCTGGATTATGTAACCAGATTCCAAAACTCAAGTACTTGTAATTAGAGTAAACTACTTTTTAAAATGCTTGTAATCAGACTACAGTTACTTTTTTATAGATTACATGATTACATTTTATTTACTCAATGGTAATAAGCTGGTCACAATTCATTTATTCTCCTTAATTTCCTTTTTTTCCTTTTTTTCACAGCCTTTAATATGTTCTTTAATACAGGTGCTGGCCATATAATTAGAATATCATCAAAAAGTTGATTTATTTCACTAATTCCATTCAAAAAATGAAACTTGTATATTATATTTATTCATTACACACAGACTGATTTATTTCAAATGTTTATTTCTTTTAATTTTGATGTTTATAATTGACAACTAAGGAAAATCCCAAAATCAGTATCTCAGAAAATTAGAACATTTTGAAAAGGTTCGATATTGAAGACACCTGGTGCCACGCTCTAATCGGTTAGTTAACTCAAAACACCTGCAAAGCCTTTAAATGGTCTCTCAGTCTAGTTCTGTAATCATGGGGAAGACTGCTGAATTGACAGCTGTCCCAAAGACGACCACTGACACCTTGCACAAGGAGGGCAAGACACAAAAGGTCATTGCAAAAGAGGCTGGCTGTTCACAGAGCTCTGTGCCCAAGCACATTAACAGAGAGGCGAAGGGAAGGAAAAGATGTGGTAGAAAAAAGTGTACAAGCAATAGGGATAACCGCACCCTGGAGAGGATTGTGAAACAAAACCTATTCAAAAATGTGGGGGAGATTCACAAAGAGTGGACTGCAGCTGGAGTCGGTGCTTCAAGAACCACTACGCACAAACGTATGCAAGACATGGGTTTCAGCTGTCGCATTCCTTGTGTCAAGCCACTCTTGAACAACAGACAGCGTCAGAAGTGTCTCGCTTCAAAAAGGACTGGACTGCTGAGTGGTCCAAAGTTATGTGCTCTGATGAAAGTAAATTTTGCATTTCCTTTGGATATCAGGGTCCCAGAGTCTGGAGGAAGAGAGGAGGGGCACACAATCCACGTTTCTTGAGGTCCAGTGTAAAGTTTCCACAGTCAGTGATGGTTTTCAGTGGCATGTCATCTGTTGGTGTTGGTCCACTGTGTTTTCTGAGGTCCGAGGTCAACACAGCCGTATACCAGGAAGTTTTAGATCACTTCAGGCTTCCTGCTGCTGACCAACTTTATGGAGATGCAGATTTCATTTTCCAACAGGACTTGGCACCTGCACACAGTGCCAAAGCTTCCAGTACCTGGTTTAAGGACCATGGTATCCCTGTTCTCACTGGGCCAGCAAACTCGCCTGACCTTAACTCTATAGAAAATCTATGGGGGTTGTTGAAGAGAAGAGGTGGATATGCCAGACCCAAGAATGCAGAAGAGCTGAAGGCCACTATCAGAGCAACCTGGGCTCTCATAACACCTGAGCAGTGCCACAGACTGATCGACTTGCATGCCCACGCCGCATTGCTGCAGTTAACTTCAGGCAAAAGGAGCCCCAACTAAGTATTGAGTGCTGTACATGGTCATTCTTTTCATTTTTATACTTTTTAGTTGGCCAAGATTTCTAAATAATAATTTCTTAGTATTGGTCTTAATTTATATTCTAATTTTCTGAGATACTAAATTTGGGATTTTCCTTAGTTGTCAGTTATAATCATACAAAATTAAAAGAAGTAAACATGTGAAATATATCAGTCTGTGTGTAATGAATGAATATAATATACAAGTTTCACTTTTTGAAAGAAATTAATGAAATCAACTTTTTGATGATATTCTAATTATATGACCAGCACCTGTATATTTTTTGTAATGTTGATTTTTCTTTATTGTTACTACCTTATGCACTTCAAGTGTGTTTTTTGAGATTAAATACTTTAACTTAGATATGGTCTTTAATATATATATATATATATATATATATCTATATATATATAATATATATATATATATATATATATATATATATATATATATGATATGGTCTTTAATATATACATATATATATTAGCAATGTTATTGTTGTGAGTTTCATGTTCTTTAATACTCATTTTTGTAATATTGTTTGTCTTTTCCTCATTGGTAGAATTGAAATGTTTTGAGATGGATAGAAATGTCATTGCTGTGTGAATTTAGTTTTTTTCAAAATTCATGTTTGCAATGTAGCTATTTTTTTAAAATGTTTTTCATTGATACATTCATATACACTTCTAGTGTTTTATTAGATTAAATATTTGACCTGGCAGTGATATTGCTGTGAATTTCATGTTTTTCAATATTGGTTTTTGTAATGTAGATGTTTTCTAAATTTACTTAATTATAAGTAAATATTCTTTAAAATCATTAGATGTGATTTTGTTTTATTCAGTGTTACTAGCAAACACTAACAGCAAGGTACATTAGTCTTAGTATTTTTTAAGCATTAACTGTCCATACCTTGCACTTGAAAAAGAAGCTATTGTGGCTCTTGTTGGTGAATTAAATATATTTTGTGGAATATTTTTTTTTTCTTTGTATATGTCAAAATAGTACAAGATTAGACTAATTCAATATTTGTGATATCAAATAAGGGTTAGCACAAATGCAATCTAAATGTAATCCAAAAGTAATCAGATTACGTTACCAAAAATGTGTAATCTAAGAGATTATATTACTGACTACAAATTTTGTCATGTAATCTGTAATCAGTAACTGATTACAATTCATTAGTAATCTACCCAGCTCTGGTTACACATATCTTGTTTCCTTCGAAATCAAGACCACTGCTAGTTTTATTTTGAAAAAAAAAAAACACTGAAGCAAAATCTTATATCATAGTTAAAACAGCAGTTTTAATACCTCATTTATTTGCACATTATTCACAAGGCAGTTCATAAGTGCTTCTCATTTACAAGGTTAAAATCCACTACCATTCTCTTCTCAAATACTTTTCTTGAAGAACCTCTATTGTCATCTTGTTAACTACTATTAAGTGACTTAAACTGCAATGTATGTGTTTTATGATTTAATTTAATAAACAAATAAATAAGCTTTCTTTGTATTTAATACATTCATTTATCTTGAGCATTTATTCTCTTAAGCTTCATCTTTCTTGAATATGTGCTCATTTCCTCTTTACAAACTTATTGTTCCCCTTTAGTTCAGATGCTAACTCCCCCTTTCACATCTGTGAACCACATCTAGAAATCACTTTAACATACGGCTCTGTTTGACAGGTTATGATGGACCAGAACTTTTGCATCATATTATGTCTTTTTTGTGGTAAGTTTGCTCTTTTGTATGCCTTCTTGTGTTGCAAGTCTTAAGCCATTTTATACCTTCTTTTTATACCTTAAGCCTTGTAATATGAACTTGCACTGCAATATTCATGTTGTACACAGAGATAGATGAATGATTCAGCGTGTCATTGTAGGAATTCAATTTAAATCTCTTACAGTTACAGTTACTGAACATTCATTGTTGATCATAACATCTAATTTTATATAACCTCATATGTTAAAAACCTTGACCATCTTTTTAATGTATAAGCATATGTATTAGCATGGTCAGTCTTATGATATGGATGAAAATGAAAAATGTCCTTTTAAGGCAAGAACAAAATCCATTAACTGAGAACTTCCTTTTACAAATGCCTTGGTCTAAATCGGTCTCATACGAGCTGCTTTAACTCATGCACACAAACATGCATCTATGCAAAAAAATAATGCATAGATGCACTTTACAGCTTTTCACATTTTAATATATTTAGAATAAAAAGCAACCCAACTTGTCTGTATTCACAGTGTAGGATGTCCTTGAGTTCTTCAATGTTCTTGTTTTAAATGGTTACAAGACATTTTTGTTAGTTTAATATGTAATTGCCTCTGTTGGTGCGGAACAGTGATATGACCAGCAGCTGTCAAACAGGTGTTTGACATCTGTTTTTATAGAATGTATTTTTATTATAGAATGTCATTTTGTTGAAATTACAGTGTCTAGTTACTAATTAATTTTTTTTTTTTTTTTGTATATATAATATCTGAACACTTTAGTATCTCAATCGGTGATGGCATTTAACATTGAACCTTCTACCTGGAAAACGTTCACTCCATCACAGAATGTTGCCTTTGGCTATAAGATTATACAGAACGACGAATCAAGGTGAGAGCAACACAACCTCTGATAATGTTTGGAAACCACAACATTGCCAGTAGCCTACTCACCACATTGCCATCAGCTGCCCAATGAGACATGAAGAGGCTGTCTTTCCAACATCTTTTAACCACCACAGTTAGTTTTGTTTTAAGTGGATTTTAGAGTTAAATCTGAATAGACGCGCTACTATAACAGAGTGACGTGGTAAAATTCGGAAAAAGATAATAGCGTTTGAATTGTCTTTGACTGCAGCACCCCCTGTTGACAAATATTGAACTTACAACAGTAGACAGACAACTTTACACAGCAACATAATATGCAAACCTTGAAATGATTTATATGATCTGTCATTTGCTTCTCTTCTCAAAGTGACAGCTTCTAACAAAGATAAATTCATATTTGGTATGATTTAAACTTTGAACAAAACATTAGTCAATCAAGAATTTTGTATTTCTATGACAGACCTTATCTACTGGTAATGATGCTGGCCACAATATTGGTCATACAGTGTTTCTGTTTTTTTTTTTTTTTTTTTTTTTAAATACCAATACAAATGATAATAGTACTATTAATAAAACGCTAAAGTCTGATAAGCTGCTAGGCTCATGAATGTTAATTACACTGTCTATAAATTTTGTCACCCTGTTCGAAATGTAGTTGCTTATGTAAGTGATTTATTCGCAATTAATTTCCGTGATCTGGATCTTCTTAATATTGATTTCATTTTTAGAATGGTCTGTATCCATGATGAATGTGTGCACCACAAGAAAATAGTTATTCCACAAAGGTCAAAATAAACAAGCAGAAGCATTGTGGAAAATAATATGACAATCCCAGACATCTTATCCGGATGGATTAAATTTCTCAGACGACCTCTGAGTTAGCCAAGAAGTAGTCATTTTTGGAAAATTAAGTTTTGAATAAATAGTTCATTTGTTGGTGAATTGGGCTACACTGGTTGCGCTGTGTGTTTTTGACTGCTGTATCTTAGGGTGGCAGTTGCCATCTTATGCCACTCCAGATCTGCCCCTGCTCACACATATTCTTACCTCTTTTCTTATAGTCTGATCGTGAGTGATCCTTTAATTCAAATCAATCAAGATAAAAGAGGACGGATTTATAACTGTCTTGTCACACAAGGAACCTGCTCATCACAGGACATTGATGGTATTTGGGGTTTTGTATAACAGTACTAATTGAAATATTATTTGCCACTCTCCACAAGTACGGTATGTAGAGTCTTGGGTAATATTGTATGAATAGGACCTGAAACACTTATTTTATTCTTATTTTCTTTTTTCAACAAATGAAGGGAGGTGCTTAACCTCAGAAAATTACCAATTTCAGAAGGTTATACTAAATGTTTCATAAACTGTTTTATTTCCTGTTACCTTGTTTCCAGAATTTGGGACATGCAATTTGATTTGTGTTTTAGCCAACATTTTAGTGTTGTGTTAGCCAACCTTTAATGGATTATTAGGTAAAAAGATTAAATGGCTGAGCTTATTTGATGAATAAAGTATTTGTAAAAATTGAGAAAAAGGAACATTAGTTATGACATTAGGTCATCTCACCAGAAAGGATCAAATGATACCAGTGCACTTTTACTTAATATACAGGTCCTTCTCAAAAAATTAGCATATTGTGAAAAAGTTCATTATTTTCCATAATGTAATGATAAAAATTAAACTTTCATATATTTTAGATTCATTGCACACCAACGTAAATATTTCAGGTCTTTTATTGTTTTAATACTGATGATTTTGGCATACAGCTCATGAAAACCCAAAATTCCTATCTCAAAAAATTTGCATATTTCATCCGACCAATAAAAGAAAAGTGTTTTTAATACAAAAAAAGTCAACCTTCAAATAATTATATTCAGTTATGCACTCAATACTTGGTCGGGAATCCTTTTGCAGAAATGACTGCTTCAATGCGGCGTGGCATGGAGGCAATCAGCCTGTGGCACTGCTGAGGTGTTATGGAGGCCCAGGATGCTTCGATAGCGGCCTTAAGCTCATCCAGAGTGTTGGGTCTTTGCGTCTCTCAACTTTCTCTTTGCAATATCCCACAGATTCTCTATAGGGGTGTCAGGTCAGGAGAGTTGGCAGGCCAATTGAGACACAGTAATACCATGGTCAGTAAACCATTTACCAGTGGTTTTGGCACTGTGAGCAGGGTGCCAGGTCGTGCTGAAAAACTAAATCTTCATCTCCATAAAGCTTTTCAGCAGATGGAAGCATGAAGTGCTCCAAAATCTCCTGATAGCTAGCTGCATTGACCCTGCCCTTGATAAAACACAGTGGACCAACACCAGCAGCTGACATGGCACCCCAGACCATCACTGACTGTGGGTACTTGACACTGGACTTCAGGCATTTTGGCATTTCCTTCTCTCCCCAGTCTTCCCTCCTGACTCTGGCACCTTGATTTTCCGAATGACATGCAAAATTGTGCTTTTTCATCCGAAAAAAGTACTCTGGACCACTGAGCAACAGTCCAGTGCGGCTTCTCTGTAGCCCAGGTCAGGCGCTTCTGCTGCTGTTTCTGGGTTCAAAAGCACACGCCTGTGCACGGTGGCTCTGGGATGTTTCTACTCCAGACTCAGTCCACTGCTTCCACAGGTCCCCCCAAGGTCTGGAATCGGTCCTTCTTCCACAATCTTCCTCAGGGTCCGGTCACCTCTTCTCGTTGTGCAGCGTTGTTTTTTTGCCACACTTTTTCCTTCCCACAGACTTCCCACTGAGGTGCCTTGATACAGCACTCTGGGAACAGCCTATTCGTTCAGAAATTTCTTTCTGTGTCTTACCCTCTCGCTTTGAGGGTGTCAATGATGGCCTTCTGGACAGCTGTCAGGTCGGCAGTCTTACCCATGATTGCGGTTGTGAGTAATGAACCAGGCTGGGAGTTTTTAAAAGCCTCAGGAATCTTTTGCAGGTGTTTAGAGTTAATTAGTTGATTCAGATGATTAGGTTAATAGCTCGTTTAGAGAACCTTTTCATGATATGCTAATTTTTTGAGATAGGAATTTTGGGTTTTCATGAGCTGTTTGCCAAAATCATCAGTATTAAAACAATAAAAGACCTGAAATATTTTCAGTTGGTGTGCAATGAATCTAAAATATATGAAAGTTTAATTTTTATCATTACATTATGGAAAATAATGAACTTTTTCACAAATTTTTTTTTTGAGAAGGACCTGTAATGGAGTTAAATAAAAATAAAAATGGTTACAGGTTGATAATTGAAATGGCATTTTGACAGACTGTCAAAATGCTTTTATTTTGAATAAAGTATAATTTAATTATAAAGAAGGTCAAGACACATCTGGGGTGGGACAGGATCAAATTTGTACCTCAATCAATGCATGCACATCATTTTTTTTTTTTTTTTTTAATTAAACTGTTTGTATGTTAATGAAGTGCCCTCGGAAGCTGTCAACATGTCTCTTGGACTTTCCTTGGTTAAAGATGCACAATCTTCAAAGGTGGCGGTAAGTTATTGAGCACACTATAGAGATCAGTTACAAATTAAGTACATATTATAACTATTTTACACTAACTAATGCCTAAAGAACATAAAAAGCCAAATAAAATGAATTATAAAAGGGATTATAAATGTTAAAAGACCTGATGTGAGACGACGGTTTTATATATTGAAGAAAAATGACCTTGTTTTGTATGTGTAATGTGAAATTAGTGTGTTTCATTTTATATCATTTATTTGATTTATTTAAGTGAGGCCTATAAAGTATGTTTGTTTTATTATCCTGTCTCAAAAGCCAAAAAGATTTTGACCAAAAATAAAAATTGCAATAAAAGTGGTGGGATTGTGGTCAATAATTAAAATTGATTTTATTCCTTTTTACCAAAGTGAAATCTGTTTAAATTGCATCTCATTTAGATTTGTGGTCCAACCATTCCAAAGAAATGTGTAACAGTTACCACATACAATGGCATGTGCTTTATCAGTGAAAACAATGTGTATCGACGTATTCAACGGATTCCGAAGTCTCTGAGAGGTAAATATGATCATCAACCACAACTTTTTTCTTTTTTGATTAAGTTAAATAAGTTTATTGTCTTTTGATGTAACTTTACTGTAGTTTTAACTACATATGTACACACTTCTGCTTTTCTTTATTTCCAGACTGTACTGATCAGATTGACATAGCCTTTCTATTAGATGGGTCTGGGAGTGTAAGGGAATACAATTTTAGAACGATGAAGGATTTTGTGAGAAGTGTGATCAAACGTTTTACTGAACGGGATGCACAGGTAGGAATAGTCTTCAATATCACTTTAATGGATTTCAATACTAACTATAGCCAATGTTTTTTAATACTAAAATGCAAAATACCTGAGAGGGGTTTGTTTTAAAAAAACATTACATTTTGACCACATAATGACAGTTTATCTGTTGTTGGCTTACAGTTTGCCATTGCACAGTACTCCAAGGATTGTATAATTCACTACAGTTTTAATGAACTCAAAATTCAAGGTGCATGGGAATCTAACGTGACAGGTATATTGTACCAGAGTGGACCTAACACTTACACCGCAACAGCCATCAAAAAACTTGTGTAAGAATGGTTTGTTACTACAATAATTGGAAAATTTTAAAGTAGATTTAGTGTGTGTCAGGATTATGCTTAGTTTAGTTTTCATTCTCCTGTATTTCTGGTTTCTGTGCCCCCTTTCAGTTCAGTTACTGATTACCTGATAGTTGCCATAGTAAAAAATGACATTTCTACCATAAAAAAGAAGAAAGAAAAACGAAACAGTTGTTTTGAGGGTGTGTCTTAATCAGCTCCCTAGTTCAATAGTCAGGGCACTGATCATAACAAAAAGCATAGTTTTTGTATATTCATAAAAAACTGCAACTTACTAATGCAGTGATAGTCAGAAATCGAAAAGTTCTCAGATGATGTTCCACATGCTCCATTCATTGAGCCTTCCATATGATATACCCTGAACCAGACTCCACTTTAATCTACGAGAAATAATGATTTCAGAAGAGATCAGAGTAAATCAAATATAACATTTTATTTGTCAGGTAAAATGTTTAATGCCAATTAAATATTTAAACAATTAGAAGCCAATTCAGAAAAAAAAGGATAAAGCAATTATGAATCACATTGTAGCCACATGGCAATTCTATAGTCCTGTACATGGATTACTGTAACTATATAGGAAATAGCTGAGTCTTCCATGTTGGAAACAAACAAATTCAACATAGTCACACATGTAACTTGAGATTGCTTTATAATTTCTATGTTACAATTATTCTAATTTAACACAAGACACATGGTCTAGAATCAACACATTCTCACTCCCAACTTGTCACATATTGGTGCTTAGTCATGACCCCTAGTCGTCGCTTTTTGACTCTATATAGGTACCCCTTAAACGTCACTTTTTAATGCACAGGGTACCCCTTTAGTGTCGCTTTTCGACATGCAGTGTACTCTATTGCTTTCAGTTGTTTGCCTTATGCGTCAGATGGTTTAATGGGTTGCATGCATTTTTAAAAATGGAAATCATTTTATATAAATTTATACTTTCATAGATATTTTGGAGCACCTAACCCCACCTCTGCCCTAAACCTACCCACTTCTGAAAAATATAAAACATGTAACAGGCAAATAAAAGTAAAGCCACGGGTATTTATTGCAAAAACGGACCATAAAAAAGTAGTATAAAAGTATTACAAACAAGTCATGTTGCAATGTAAGCCATCTGAAGCCATACGGTATCTTTATGCAAAGAATAAATAATAAGGTTTTAATAGCTGAAAAAGATTCTGCTCCATTAAAGCACGCCGCTCACATTTCATTCAAAAAGATACTCCCGAACAATAGCATCACACAATCTACAACCTTTTACATACAGCAAAGCAATCATGTGTTTTATAGAATAAACTTGACTAGTCTATCTGCACATGTAGTAGCACAAACAACTATAAAGTGTGTTCTATGAGCACAATGTAGTTAACACAATTACACATTTAAAAATAAAAATAATTGCATACCTGACAGCAGAGAAACACACAACAGCATGTGAGAGTTCTAGTGCAGAGCTCCAGAGACTCACACACAGTGTGGGGTTTTTCTGGTTACAGAATCCCAAAGTAGTGTTTTGCCACTTCTCATATATACCCAGATCAGAATTAAGAAATCTTAAAATCAGTTGTAAAAGACATTTTGCTTTGTTTAGGATCCTGTGACCCAGAGTCACACCTGGCCAGAGATAGGAAAACATTATTTGCTGCTTTACGTGCTTGATTGATCAAAGGCCACAGCGCAGCACGGGCCAGCCTGTCCTCCCTTGTAAGATTCTCCGTGAATCGTATTCTTTCCAAATTTCATCCCTGTATTTCCACATTGTAAACTGCACGATCATCTGCCTTGGTTTCCCTAGTTCCTTCTCACCGATTTGGTGCAGTGTGTTAACAGTGTCTTCTAATTTCTGCAGGTGTTGTGGGTGTGGGTGAGAAGCAAGCACGTTCAGCTCTTGAGGGAGTTGAATGTGCTCATTGCAATCGTATTTATTTCTTTGCGGATAAGCGTGAATTGAACATGTTCGACTCACGAGCAGGTGGGTTGTGCTCATCGTGAGGCATTCGTGGGTGGCAGGACTACTAAGAGGGGGGTGAGTGCTTTATCATTGACCCGAGATTGTAGACAGCGTCTACATGAATGCGTTCGCATCTCATGAAAGTTGAACAAAATTTTTTAAAATTGCTATTTATTCTTTATCACAGGCCAATTATTTGTAAAAATATTTTTAAAAACAACTGTCTAAATTACTGTTGAAATTAGCTATCACAATTTAAATTTTTGCATTAGAACTTTATCAAATTTAACTTGAGGTAAATCAAATATTGTCCAGGTGCGCCCTAGACACATCATCAGTGATGTAACCTGGGGTCGTTGGGTGTTTCGGGTCTTTCAACATCATACACTCTCGCCCAGATGACCCAGCCTGGGTGATCAGTTTCCAATTTGTGTCTAGTTAACTTGAATAGTCCACGGATCACCCCTTTTGATCCACAGCCATCTTTATGCCCTCTCAGCAGCATCCATGATATTCCCAATGGCTTTATTCTTGTGCAGTCCCATAATTTCCAAGAACTTAAGTGCCCTGCATAACGACTGGCTTGCAAAACCCCGGCAGCCAACCTCGTTGGGGAGGCAGCGGGTCTTCCATCCCCTGTTACAGCATTCACCGGCCAACTCCTCATACTTGGCCCTCTTCTGTTCAAACGGCTCTTCCATCTGGTCTTTCCGGGGCAAAGTTAATTCCAGTACAACCACCTGCCTTGGTAACTTTGAGAATAAACAAATTAGACAAAACTAAAAAAAATGGATGAATGATATTTTAGAAGTAACGCCTCTTATTCTAACCAATAAAACAATTTTAAATACAATTTAATAATATTAATATAATAGATTTAACATACCTTGGAACATTAGGCCTACAGGTGCTTTAATGAGAGTAACGTGGACACTGCATGTATAGGCTAATTCTGTCATATGACAATACATTTATTCAATCATGTTAAAGCCCTTTCCTCAACAAAAAGTTTTTCTAAACAATTTGTTTTTTTGTTTTTCAAAGTATCGGCATAGAAATTACATTGTGTCAACTCTTGAGAAATTTTATAGATCAATGACATTTCCATCAGTTATATCAGTAATTTTTTTTGAAAAGTTAAACTTTTTTTTTTTTTTTGCAAATAATTAAGTTAAATTAAATAATAATAAAAAAATAATATTAAAATCCTTAGATGGAAACCTGGCCAGTGTGGTATTGAATCCTGTGTTCTTTTGAACTTTCGTATTACATTTGTGACAAATAGATGCATGTGTTCTGTGTTGGCTCTTTAGAAACAAAAGAAAGGTTTCAAAATACAAAGTACAAAAGTGAGACGAGCAAGCAAGAGTATCCATTCATTGCCATCTTCTCCTAGCAACAGGGGTAAACAGCTGCCATTCTGATGATGTATAGTGCTTCCGAACCAAAAAAAAAACACTGTGTGAACACAATCCAGCAGGGGAGGGGGATCAATCTAACTCTGGTTTGAACAAGAAATCTAACCAAATGTGAAAGCACCGTAAACTGCATAACAAATTCTTTTAGAAAGATATCAGTCCTGATAAATAAAATGCCAGTGATAGTTACCAGTAGTATCGTCTTTCAATACAAGTACTTAATCAGTACCCAAAATTATGTATACTGTATGATATACAGATTCATTGGGGAGCTGATTGAAACACTGAGTGGTTGTTTACATATTTTTTTTAAAGGGTATTTATGTGGATTACTTACTGACCAAGTCAATAGTGCCAACCCCCAAATTTATCACCCATGTATACCTTTCATATATATATATATATATATATATATATATATATATAGATATATATATATATATATATATATATATATATATATATATATATATATATATATATAAATCTTTTTTCAAATACCAGGAAAGATCTTTTTATACCAGCTGGAGGGTTAAGACTATCAGCAAAAAAAGTCTTGATTGTTATTACTGATGGAGCATCACATGACAGGATCTTATTGGATGAAGCAGCAAAACAGGCAGAGGATAATAAAATAGTACGATTTGCAATTGGGGTAGGTTTTTTTTCTTCACATATTATGCCATTTAAATATCTTACATTAGATCTTTAAGTGTTTAATTGTGTATAGTTAAATAAATTCTTAAACCTGAATGTTTTATATGGCCATTTCTGAAAACTTTTATTTACTTATAGCTTAACATAAATAAATGCATGGGAATTTGAAAAGGTGTGTGTGCATATATATATATATATATATATATATATATATATATATATATATATATGTATATATATATATATATAGTTAATATTTCATATTCCTGTGCATTTATTACTCTGTGAAATATGCTTTGTATAATTTTTTTTAGGACACAATATTTTTTTTTTGTTTCTAGGTTGGCAATGCTTTTAATGATCCCAGTGCAAAAGGAGAGCTGAATACAATTGCTTCTGATCCAGATAATGATCACGTGTTCAAAGTGACAGACTTTAATGCACTGAACAATATTCTTCAAAAACTGGAGGAGAGCATTATTGCCATTGAAGGTATGTTAACAGCTCTAAAGACATGAAAATTAAGAATGAAAGCATATTTTTGTATTAATGTATTTTTGATTGCTTCCATTGTCCTCATTTGTAAGTCGCCTTGGATAAAAGTGTCTGCTAAATGACTAAATGTAAATGTATAGATGTATCTTTAAGTTCCACCCACTGGTCCCATGACGGAATCCAATGGCGTGGGTGTAGGAATAATGCGTTTAGGTCTTTTACTTGGCCTTCTGCAGACTTCACTAAATTTATTAGGATTTAGTTTCAATCTTAGTCTAGCTCTGTGTTTAATCTGACTCCAATTTTAAAGTGATGCTTAAATTTAGACTGTAGTTCTTATTAGGAACTGATTACAAATTTTGGTTATACTTTAATTTAGATATTTGATGATTCTGCAAATCCCATAGTTAAATTGGCTTGAAAAAGCCAACTTACTGAAATCCTATTTAAACAACTTCTTCTTCTTTTTCTGAGACTAAATTTTACAATGTATCTCCTCCTAGAGCTTTCAAGCTACAACCACCAAACTCGGGTCATACCTTCAGACTGGTCTGACTCGGGTTGCTATATCTTTTCTAACTGATCCAGCTTATGGTTTTCGTAAACCAGACTATCAAAACCACCTAAAATCCCATAGACTTTCATTGAGGGGGTGAAAATTTTATACAATAAGACTTATGGTGTATTTAAGCTGTCTACTGCCATAGCAAAGCTTAAAATCTCCCTATTGAAAATACAGCTAAAACTAGCCTAAGCTGATTGGTTGCTTTGGCTAGTCTCCCAGGCTGGTTTTTAAGTGGTTTTGGCCACTGTCACGCTGGTCTTAGCTGTCTTTTAGCTTTTTTTTTTTTTTTTTTTACATTTACATTTACATTTAATCATTTAGCAGACGCTTTTATCCAAAGCGACTTACAAATGAGAACAGTAGAAACAATCAGATCAACGAGAGAACAACAACGGTATACAAGTGCTATGACAAGTCTCAGTTAGTCTAGTACAGAACACGTAGCCAGGGTTTTTTTTTTTTTTTTTTTTTTTTTTTTTTTTTTTTTTTTTGAATATGATAGACAAGAAAAAGAAAAGATAAGTACTAGTATTAGTTGGTTAAGTGCAGCAAAAAAAGATGAGTCTTTAGATGTTTTTTTTTAAAAATGAGTAAAGACTCAGCTGTTCGAATTGAGATCGGGAGGTCATTCCACCAGCTGGGCGCAGTCCAGGAAAAAGTCCGTGAGAGTGATTTTGAACCTCTTTGGGATGGCACCACAAGACGTCGTTCACTTTCAGAGCGCAAACTTCTGGAGGGCGCATAAGACTGAACTAGTGAGTTTAGGTATGTTGGCGCCGTGCCAGTGGTCGTCTTGTAGGCAAGCATCAGTACCTTGAATTTGATGCGAGCGGCTACTGGTAGCCAGTGTAACCTGATGAGGAGAGGAGTCACATGAGCTGTTTTTGGCTCATTGAAGACAACCCTCGCTGCTGCATTCTGGATCAGTTGTAGAGGCTTGATAGTACATGCAGGAAGGCCCGTCAAGAAGAGCATTACAATAGTCCAGTCTGGAGAGAACAAGAGCTTGGACAAGAAGTTGGGTGGCTTGCTCTGACAGGAAGGGTCTAATCTTCCTAATGTTGTATAAGGCAAATCTGCAGGACCGCGTCGTTGTAGCAATATGGTCTGTGAAGCTTAACTGATGATCCATCACAACTCCTAGGTTTCTGGCTGTCCTGGAAGGAGTTATGGTTGACGAACCCAGCTGTATAGAGAAGTTGTGATGAAACGATGGGTTAGCTGGAACCACCAGCAGTTCAGTCTTAGTAAGGTTGAGCTGAAGGTGATGGTCATTCATCCAGCTAGAAATGTAACTCAGACAGGCTGAAATGCGAGCAACTACCGTCGGGTCATCTGGTTGGAATGAGAAGTATAGTTGAGTGTCATCAGCATAGCAGTGATAGGAAAAGCCATGCTTCTGAATGACAGATCCTAATGACGTCATGTAGATGGAGAAGAGAAGCGGTCCAAGTACTGAGCCTTGAGGAACCCCAGTAGCAAGTTGTTGTGACTTAGAAACTTCACCCCTCCAAGACACCATGAAGGATCTATCAGAAAGGTAGGAGTTAAGCCACTGGAGAGCGGTTCCAGAGATGCCCATCTTTCTGAGGGTGGATAGGAGAATCTGGTGATTAACAGTGTCAAAAGCAGCAGACAAGTCCAGCAAAATGAGAACTGAGGATTTTGAAGCTGCTCTTGCCAGTCGCAGGGCTTCAGTAACCGAGAGCAGGGCAGTCTCAGTTGAGTGGCCACTTTTGAAGCCAGATTGGTTGCTGTCCAGGAGGTTGTTCTGTATAAGAAACATAGAGAGCTGGTTGAACACAGCTCGTTCGAGTGTCTTTGCAATGAATGGAAGAAGGGATACCGGTCTGTAGTTTTCTAGAAGTGCTGGATTTAGAGATGGTTTCTTCAGCAGTGGGCTTACCCGAGCCTGCTTAAATGCTGAGGGAAATGTTCCAGAGTGAAGAGAGGAGTTGATAATGTGAGTAAGTGAAGGTATGACTGAAGAAGAAATCGCTTGAAGGAGGTGAGTGGGGATCGGATCCAGTGGGCAAGTAGTAGGATGACTGGACAGGATAAGTTTGGAAACGTCCGTCTCTGAGAGTGGAGAGAAGGAGGAGAACGAGTGAGCATTAGTCGTTGTGAAGTTATCCTCAGTCTGCGGTGTGGAGAATTGGTCACTGATGGTTCTTGTCTTATTCGTGAAGAAAACTGCAAAGTCATCAGCTGTAAGAGTCGATTGAGGAGGAGGTGGAGGCGGATTAAGAAGAGAAGAGAAGGTTTTGAAGAGTGTCCGAGCGTCACAACAGTTGTTAATCTTGTCGTGGTAATATGATGCTTTAGCAGTGAAGACGTTTGCAGAGAAGGAAGAGAGGAGAGACTGATACACACTGAGGTCGGTAGAGTTTCTTGATTTTTAACCCATTTCCTCTCTGCAGCCCTGAGTTTAGAGCGATGTTCACGGAGTACATCGGACAGCCAAGGGGCAGATGGGGGTGGTGCGTGCTGGTCTAGACGACAGTGGGCAAAAGTTGTCCAAGCAAGAGGTCAGAGTGGAACAAAAAGTGTCCGTAGCACTGTTCGTGTCCAGAGCTGAAAAGTGCGAGAGTGAAGGAAGTGAGGATGCAACCACAGAGGATAGGCGAGATGGAGAGAGTGAGCGTAGGTTCCGTCGAAAGGTGACCCGCGTTGGAGCGTGTGCCGCTTCAGGTGTAAGTGCTAGATTAGCAGTAATGAGGAAGTGGTCTGAGGTGTGCAGTGGAGTAACTAAAGTGTTGTCCACTGAGCAACAGCGCGTGTAGGTGAGGTCCAGTTGGTTGCCCGATTTGTGAGTCGCTGTAGTAGAGACTCGCTTGAGATCAAATGAGGCGAGCAGAGTGTTGAAGTCAGCAGCCTGGGGTTTATCTAGGTGGATGTTGAAGTCGCCAAGCAGTACCAGAGGAGTACCATCTTCAGGATAGTTTGATAGCAGCACGTCCAACTCCTCCAAGAAGTTTCCCAATTGACCTGGGGGACGATAAATGACCACAAAGTGGATTTTAAAAGGGTGGGTTACAGTAACAACAGCATGTGATTCAAATGAAACGTTACCTGTAGGTGGTTGTTGAAGATCAAATTTCCAGTCTTTCGATATAAGGAGACCAGTACCTCCACACCTCCCAGTCGTACGATGGGTGTGAGAACAAGTGAAATGAGAGGAGAGGGCTGCGGGGAGTGGCAGTGTCCTCAGGTTTGATCCAGGTCTCAGTCAGTGCCATGAGGCTGAGAGCGGAATGAGTAGCAATAGAAGAAATGAAGTGTGCTTTGTTAACAGCGGACTGGCAGTTCCAGAGACCAAGTGGAATAGAGAGCGTTGGAGTAGAGGTCAGAGGGACAGACCTTAGATTTGTCAGGCAGGCCTTCCTTTGACGTACATAGCGTGCTCTCCGAGTGTTAGTAGTGATAGTAGAGATCTGAAAGCACATAGTGACTACAAGTGAGCAAAATAAGTATGTGAGGACAAGCTGTGCAGAAATTGAAGGGTAGAAAAGCAATACTCAAGCGCCCTGTCGGTGTCCTTGCTCGGTGGAGTCGCGCAGGTAGAGTCGATGGTCTTTACACTCGTCGGTCTTCACACGAGGAGGCTTCACACGAGGGCTGCCGCGACCGCTGCCCGCGGTGTCAACTACCACTTATATATTTGCCTGATTACCTGTGATTGAAGTAAGCTTGTCACGCCTCCCTATTTAGCAGACCGAAACTGTCCAGTCCCGCGATAGGCAAACGCAAAACCAAACGCCACAATTCACACGTATTTACCAGGGTAAGACACACAGTAATTAGAGCAAAGTTTCCCTAGCAACGATGATCACGCAGTAGTCTAATGACAAAACGAGGCAAAAACACTTACAAACTGCTGTCCTTCTCTGTCGCTCGACTGTTTCTTCTGACAAGCGCTTACAGAACAGCTCTTTATGTGCTTTTTTACCGGCTTACTGGCTTTTGTCACGCCTCCCTATTTAGCAGACCGAAACTGTCCAGTCCCGCGATAGGCAAACGCAAAACCAAACGCCACAATTCACACGTATTTACCAGGGTAAGACACACAGTAATTAGAGCAAAGTTTCCCTAGCAACGATGATCACGCAGTAGTCTAATGACAAAACGAGGCAAAAACACTTACAAACTGCTGTCCTTCTCTGTCGCTCGACTGTTTCTTCTGACAAGCGCTTACAGAACAGCTCTTTAAGTACTTTTTACCGGCTTACTGGCTTTTGTCACGCCTCCCTATTTAGCAGACCGAAACTGTCCGTCCCGCGATAGGCAAACGCAAAACCAAACGCCACAATTCACACGTATTTACCAGGGTAAGACACACAGTAATTAGAGCAAAGTTTCCCTAGCAACGATGATCACGCAGTAGTCTAATGACAAAACGAGGCAAAAACACTTACAAACTGCTGTCCTTCTCTGTCGCTCGACTGTTTCTTCTGACAAGCGCTTACAGAACAGCTCTTTAAGTACTTTTTACCGGCTTACTGGCTTTTGTCACGCCTCCCTATTTAGCAGACCGAAACTGTCCAGTCCCGCGATAGGCAAACGCAAAACCAACCAAACGCCACAATTCACACGTATTTACCAGGGTAAGACACACAGTAATTAGAGCAAAGTTTCCCTAGCAACGATGATCACGCAGTAGTCTAATGACAAAACGAGGCAAAAACACTTACAAACTGCTGTCCTTCTCTGTCGCTCGACTGTTTCTTCTGACAAGCGCTTACAGAACAGCTCTTTAAGTACTTTTTACCGGCTTACTGGGTTTTTGTCACGCCTCCCTATTTAGCAGACCGAAACTGTCCAGTCCCGCGATAGGCAAACGCAAAAACCAAACGCCACAATTCACACGTATTTACCAGGGTAAGACACACAGTAATTAGAGCAAATTTTCCCTAGCAACGATGATCACGCAGTAGTCTAATGACAAAACGAGGCAAAAACACTTACAAACTGCTGTCCTTCTCTGTCGCTCGACTGTTTCTTCTGACAAGCGCTTACAGAACAGCTCTTTAAGTACTTTTTACCGGCTTACTGGCTTTTGTCACGCCTCCCTATTTAGCAGACCGAAACTGTCCAGTCCCGCGATAGGCAAACGCAAAACCAAACGCCACAAATTCACACGTATTTACCAGGGTAAGACACACAGTAATTAGAGCAAAGTTTCCCTAGCAACGATGATCACGCAGTAGTCTAATGACAAAACGAGGCAAAAAAACACTTACAAACTGCTGTCCTTCTCTGTCGCTCGACTGTTTCTTCTGACAAGCGCTTACAGAACAGCTCTTTAAGTACTTTTTGCCGGCTTACTGGCTTTTGTCACGCCTCCCTATTTAGCAGACCGAAACTGTCCAGTCCCGCGATAGGCAAACGCAAAACCAAACGCCACAATTCACACGTATTTACCAGGGTAAGACACACAGTAATTAGAGCAAAGTTTCCCTAGCAACGATGATCACGCAGTAGTCTAATGACAAAACGAGGCAAAAACACTTACAAACTGCTGTCCTTCTCTGTCGCTCGACTGTTTTTACTAAATCAAATGGTTTTAGCTGGATTAGCATAGAAGTCTTAGCTTGTTTTTAGCTTTTTTTTTACTGAATCAACTGGTTTTAGCTGGTTTTAGCTGTATTAGCATAGAAACATGCTAACAAAATGCTAGTAACTTGCTGATCAGGCTAGAAACATGCTTTTAACATGGTTTTAAAGTGGTTTTGGCCACTGTCACGCTGGTCTTAGCTGGTTTTAACAGTTTTTTTGTGAATCAACTGGTTTTAGCTGGTTTTCGCTGGATTGTCATAGAAACATGTTAACAACATGCTAGTAACTTGCTAATTAGGCTAGAAACATGCTAGCAACATCCTATTTAGTTGCTAATCATGCTAATGACATGCTAGTCACTTGGTAGTCATGCTTACAACATGCTAGTCACTTGTTAAGCATACTAGCAACATGCTAGTCACTTTCTAATCATGCTAATGGCATGCTAGTCACTTGCTAATAATGCTAGCAACATGCTAGTCACTTGCTAATCATGATAACAACATACTAGAGACATGCTAGTCACTTGCTAATCATGCTAATGACATGCTAGTCACTTGCTAGTCATGCTAGAAACATGTTAGCCACTTGCTAATCATGCTAACATCATGTTAGTCACTTTGCTAGTAATGCTAACAACATGCTAGTGACATGATAATCACTTGCTAATCATGCTGGAAACATGCTAGCGACATGCTAGTCACTTTCTAATAATGCTGGAAGCATGCTAGCGACATGCTAGTAACTTGCTAATCATGCTAATGACATGCTAGTCACTTGTTAATCATGTTAATAACATGCTAGAAACATGCTAATCATGCTAGTAACTTTGTTAATCATGCTAATGACATGCTTGTCACTTGCTAATCATGCTGGAAACATGCTAGTGTAGGGGAATGTACAGTTAAAACCCATGGACCAGGTGTGTCGCAATGAAGACCAGGAGTCAGAGATGCATTCAATTAAAGAAAAATTTACTGAAGAACATGATTTGCTGTTTCATCAGCAGAAGTCAGCTTCAGTACTCTCGATGGAGTTCATAGGCCGCTCTGCGTACAATTCAAAATCAACAACAATTATACCCTGACAGAGGATACTAATTGCATCAATGCATAAGTCAAAAAAATTCTGATTGGTTCGTAAACCACCTCCATGTAGTTGGAATAGGTAAAGTTGTAGGATGTGGGTGAAGTAGTTTCGGTGTTTTGTGTTTCGTTTGTGCTGGTTTGTGGTGTAAAATTTTTCATTTGTGCCGCTTTGGTTTTTTAGATATTAAAATAATATTTATAGGTCATTCTGAGGTCACTCAGCCCCCCCACATACTCCAAATTCACCCCAAATAGACTCATTTGTCTATATTACCGGCACAAACCAGCACAAACCAGCACAAACGGAGCACAAATGATTGAGACTATTTTGCTGACGTTTTGCGTTGGGTGGGGGGCCAACTTCATGGAGGTGGTTTACGAACCAATCAGAATTTTGTTGACTTATGCATTGATGCAATTAGTATCCTCTGTCAGGGTATAATTGTTGTTGATTTTGAATTGTACGCAAAGCGGCCTACGAATTTGGAGTATGTGGGGGGCTGAGTGACCTCAGAATGACCTATAAATATTATTTTAAAGAGCAGGTCAGATGGGTTTTTTAAAAAAAAAATCTCTCTTTTGCAGTTTATAACGTAGCTATCCTTAAATGAAAACAATCTGCAAAGTTAATCAAAAAAGTGCATGATAAATAAAGATATTGTCTCTCAAAAGAGAGAGTCGGTTCTGAATCGCCGTAACGAGTCGTTATATTTTCGACTCTTTTGCCTGTTTGCCTGTATGTCACTGGGTAACACATTTGCATAATCCCCGCCTGCCCGCGAAATACGAACAGAGTCTGATCTGCCCACAAACACTTTTGCTATTAGTGCGTTTACATCATGTTGAGAAGACGCGGTGTTCAAGGATATCACAGAAATATAATTCAAGCCTTTTGTTGTGTGCTTGTCATTTTATCAAGAACTGCTTCTCTAATCTGGGCTTTTATCTTCGTTGGCTTCTAATCTTCTTAATTTGGACTAACAAGCTCTCTGAACCACGACCTTTAAGTAATACGATTGATACGTTAGGTATACATTTTCAATTGAGTGCTCAAAATATAATTTTTTTTGTGCCAATATGTGATGTATACCTAGTGCAGCTTTAGGTTTCCAGGTAAAGCACGATATTACTGTCTTACTGAAGTAGTTCTAAAAATTCGCAGTGAACCTAAGAATATGTCGATTATTGTAGACTGACGTTGTCCTAATTACTTTGTTTAATAATAAAGAATGTAGTGTAGCACACAGACTTTATAATAATTGTAAAACTGCTGTTTATTGTGCTGCACTGGCAGTTACAGGGTTAATGCGGGAGAGATGAGTGATTTCGGCTGGTGCTCCTGTGATACAACTGTTCTGCGTTCTGATTAAAAGTTAAGACCAAGCGTATTTTGTCTGTCGTTCTTCAAACATTACAGTAGACATATTTTGGTTTACAAACTGTATTGTTTCATCAGTTAGTCACGTTAGCACTCGGCTAACGTATCCACCTAGTGTTCACAGTTTAGCAGCTAAACTTTAGCTGTGGGCACGATTCGCTTGCATAAGTGTTTTTGTATTTTATGTCATTATAAGAACGGATTGACTATATTATTGTTTTATGTAAAGGTGCTTTGTCAATGGTAGCGCTGGCTAACTGGCTCATGGACTCATCTCTGTGCCAATCACAACAGGCTTGTCCAGCTGACCAATCAGAGCAGAGTAGGCTTGAGGAAGGGAGGGGCTTGCTCCGAACTTGCTTGAAACGAATCATTTCCTAATCATTGGCAAATGACTCTAATATTAAATGTATATTCTGAGAAAATTACAATGTTTTCTGACCTTAGATGCATTTAAACCTGATGTAGGGGACTCCAATACAATATTGGGACACTTTAAAATACCATCTGACCTGCTCTTTAATATCTAAAAAACTGAAGCAGCACAAACTAAAATATTACCGGCACAAACAAAGCACAAACAAACGAGTCTATTTGGGGTGAATTTGGAGTATGTGGGGGGGCTGAGTGACCTCAGAATGACCTATAAATATTATTTTAATATCTAAAAAACTGAAACAGCACAAACGAAAATTTTTACAGCACAAACGAAGCACAAACGATTGAGACTATTTTGCTTACGTTTTGCGTTGGGTGGGGGGCCAACTTCACGGAGGTTCCAAACTTAGACAGTTTCCACATATGGACATAAACGTTTCAAACATATCTTCTGACAACTATTTTAGTGACAAGTGATCCGAGGTAAGACGCAATACGTCTCTCCAAAGATGCTGGATTTGGCAGTTGAACGTTTGTCCTGGGACAGGGTTAGCTTCTCCCTGTACAGACAGATACTAACACTCATACACAGAAAATTTATCAGAACTTCAAGGCCGCCTAGCCCTAGCTAGAATTTTATCAGTATGGTTCGTCACACACACACTATGAAGTCATCATCTTAGAGAGTAGAAGTACAGCATAAAGCAGGATTCTTTAATAACTCATAAGCGCACATAAGGTTACACATTTCACTCTTGCCCTAACTTGATTAATAGTCAAGCAAGAAATAATGTAATAATATAATTAATATCAATTTGAAGGCAATGGCAACTCAGTATCCACTCCTTCACTAGTGACATGCTAGTCACTTGCTAATCATGCTGGAAACATGTTAGCGACATGCTAGTCACTTTCTAATCATGCTGGAAACATGCTAACGACATGCTAGTAACTTGCTAATCATGCTAATGAAATGCTAGTTACTTGCTAGTCATGCTAGCAACATGCTAGTCACTTGTTAATCATGCTAATAACATGCTAGAAACCTGCTAATCATGCTAGTAACTTTGTTAATCATGCTAATGACATCCTAGTCATTTGCTTGTCATGATAGGAACATACTTGTCACTTGCCAATCATGCTGGAAACATGCTAGCGACATATTAGTCACTTGCTAATCATGCTGGAAACATGCTAGCGACATGCAAGTAACTTTGTTAATCATGCTAGTCACTTGCTTATCATGCTGGAAACATGTTAGCTATATGCTAGTCACTTTCTAATCATGCTGGAAACATGCTAGCGACATGCTAGTAACTTGCTAATCATGCTAATGACATGATAGTTACTTGCTATTCATGCTAGCAACGTGCTAATCACTTGTTAATCATACTACCAACATGCTAGAAACATGCTAATGATGGTAGCAACATGCTAATAATCTATCTATATGATAGAACAAAACTTTAAGCTTTTAAAACTACTTCAAACTTTCTGGTTAGGCTTTTTCAAGCTAACTTATAGTTTGCCTACAGACTTTACTATCTAGTTTCAATTATTAGTTCATCAGGAACCTGATGTCACATTTGAGTCTCACATTGGCTGTACATGGATCTCACAATCCCAAACTTGCCAGTCTGAACTCAGTCAGAGGTTGCAAGTTTAACCTATACCTTTCAGCCAGCAGCCTACTACTTGCTCAGAACAAAAAGTGTAATTTGTTATGTCACTTCAATACAACTTGCTAAGATTTCTGATGGCATGCCTACTGCTCTGCTCACTTTTACGAATACTTTTTTTTTTTGTATTTTAAAGCCTTTGAAAAAAAAAAATCTAGTGTTATTTGCATTCAATTACATTTTTCCACCCAGTATTTTGTATTTGTATTTTAAATACATTTTCATTTATTTGTGCCCATCTCTGGTCACACATGTTAGACTGCCTCCCCCCCTTTCTTCCTCTTCCCCATTACACAGCTTATACTGTTGGAGTCATTAAAGTAGTTCAATTTTGTTTTTAATACCAAATATGTGGTTACATTTAATTTTGTTTCTTTATTAAGTTATTTTAGAAAAATGTTTGGAATATGTTGTTAAATTTAAGTTTATAAAGATTTTTTGGTAAAGTTTGTTAAATTCAAGTTTTTGTTTCCTAGCATGCAGCCGACAGTAAGCTGACCATATGTTTGATCAATTTAGCTTTCTAAAATTAACTCTTGACTTACCTATAATAAAATCTATATATATAAAACACTTAAAGCATTTCACAATGTTATTTTAAACGTTAACCTAGATAAATGTATGCTATTAGGCGCATACCCAAGTGCTCATGTGGAAAGCACACTTGCAGGACATGGAAGCGCCAGCACGATCACTTACATTTTTTCCCCTGATAACAGTGGAAACAACTTAAAATACAGCATAATTTTTGCTCATACAGGTAGTATATCATTTAAAAACTGTAAAGGGTCTACCTTTGTGTACACTCACAATAACACCAAAATATTGTGTTTTTGAAAAATTAAGAATACAAACAGGATGCACTTTCAGCCATCTTGGTCTCTGTAAACTGAATCGCGTCACAAAAAATGAACCGAAACTCAGCGTATAGGCTAATTTGCCTCCCCACTATCATTACACAAGATAACTAGATCTATCGGAAGCTTGAAATGTCTACTTATAACAAAACAATTCAAATAAAAAAACACAAACTGTATCATTAAGTAACCTGTATTAAAGGCGGAGATGGCAAGTCACTGTTGCCATCTTCGCAATAGAAAACACTACTTTAATAATAAATATATAAAAATAAAAATATCTCTCTAGTATTTTTTTCCCGATACACTAGTCATTACTTTTGCTGGGGCTTTGCAGCAAGCTTTCATGTGCTTGAATGTGGAATAGTCCAGCTAGCCTATGTAATAAAGGCTCATTATAGTTTAGTATCTGAGCCATAAGTCTAATGCACAATCTAGTCGAAGTCTTTGCAAAAAAACAGCTTCCACTTAAAAATTTGAACTCATTCAGAGACACCTGAGACTTATATTATATCTTGCATAAAGGGGCATAATAGGTCCACTTTCAAAGAATCAATGATTTAACTTCTGTTTCTTTGCTGCAGGAACCCAGACTTCAGGTGATTCCTCTAGAATGGAGTTTGCACAGGATGGATTCAGCACAGCTTTCACATCATATGTAAATAAATATGCAGTTTTAAACTTTTTTTTTTTTTTTTTTTAGACCAAGTGAATGACCATAGTATGGTTATACAGTTGTATTTTCAAAAAAGGTTGAAAGTATAAAATAATAAACTTTAAATACTATAAAATCTATGACCCCAAATAAAATTTTGTACTCTTTATTCTTTTGCAGTGCACACAAGTGTTGTCATTATATATAAAAAAAAAGTATGAAGTTGCGTGAGATGTTCATTATGTATCTAATTCTAGTGACAGTTTAGTTTTGCTTTTTTTAGGGAAGTGTGTTGATGAGTGCTGTGGGAGCTTTCCAGTGGAAAGGTGGTTATCAGGAATATCCAACTGGCTCCTTTCAAACAGGCAATGAGCATGAAAGCTATCTAGGTGAGACTTTTTCTTTTTTTTTTAAACACACTCAAATATAGAAAACAGCTTCTTTCTATACAGCAAATTCAACTCAGAACATGCATACTGAACTACTGCATTTTTGGTCTGAAGGTTATTCGATGGCTGTTGCAAAAGTCCCATGGGACAGCTATGCTATTCTAGGAGCCCCAAGATACAAGCATCAAGGACGAGTCATTGTTTCACAGCTCAGAACCTACAAAACCATTCGGGATCAAGAACTGTACTCTCCCAGGGTTCTTAATTTTTATTATTATTATAAAAAAATATTTTTTAATGTCATAACAATGCATTAAAAAAGAGTATCATTTTCATTATACAATTTAGGGCTGCACTATTACGTCAGAAATCATAATTGTTGATTATTCCCTTGAAATTGTGATTATTAATTACAGTTATCACAATTTACATTGAATGATGTTTATACCATTGTTTGATACAACTGCATGCCGTATTTTTATATGGAAATAAGCTGAAAACACTCTAACTGAAAAACTTTTAGTGCTTTTGTTTGGTATGTTAAGCCTCAAATGTCAACTATACATCGGATTGGTTTCTTCTTTAAATTATAAAAATGTAAAAATATCAAGGGGTATTATAATGTTATACTAAAACTAAAATTAAAATAATGGGAAAAACCCTTAAGATAACATGTAGAAAGAAAAAAATGCATCTTAAGCACGCAAAATAACATAAGTGGACTTTGAACGATTAATTGCTGCTTTAATCGATTACGTAATAGTGGCATCCATAATTGTAATCACGATTAGGAATTTGATTAATTGTGCAGCCCTATATTCATTAGTTTTTTTATGTGAACCACCAACACTACAATTTAGCTTTCTGCACCTCATTATAGAATATCTAAACAAGCTTTCATGACTGATTTTTTATTTTATTTTATTTTCTTTTACCTTGAAATATCAGTTTAAAGACCATTTTGAAAAGACATAACTTTAGTGAGCGGGAACGAAATCGCTCATATAGAGCTTTTGTAACGAGGCTGCTTTAGGCCTAAATTGAACCCAGCTCTGTGGTGCTCTAAGTGAAGTGACATGTGGTCAAGTATGTTGACCCATACTCAGAATTTGTGCTCTGCATTTAACCCATCCAAGTGCACACACACAGCAGTGAACACACGGTGAGCGTGATTTCACCAATTACAACATGTTCCTGGATCAACATCCTTGTTGATAATGTGGCTATCCACTGTAATTACCACATTACAGTGATATATTTACAACAGCAGCAGATTCCGTTAACTTAACTCTAGAGAGTGCCAAAGTCACAAAAATACACAAATCTTGACCCTTGACCACAAAACCAGTAATAAGGGTCAATTTTTCGAAATTGAGATTGATAAATCATCTGATAGCTTTCCATTGATGTATGGTTTGTTAGGATTGGACAATATTTGTCAAGATACAACTATTTGAAAATCTGGAATCTAAATATTGAGGAAATTGCCTTTAAAGTTGTCCAAAAGAAGTTCTTAGCAATGCATATTACTAATGAAAATTTAAGTTTTGATATATTTACAGTAGGAAATATACAAAATATCTTCATGGAACATGATCTGTACTTAATATCCTAATGGTTTTTGGCATAAAAGAAAAATCAATAATTTTGACCTCCTACAAGGTTTTTTTTTTTTTTTTTTTTTTGGCTATTGCTTCAAATATACCCCAGTCACTTAAGATTGGTTTTGTGGTCCAGGGTCACATATACAGGTACATATCAAAAAATTAGAATATCATGGAAAGGTTCTTTATTTTTTTGTAATTTGATTTTAAAAAAGCAAACTTTCTTATATTTTAGATTCATTGCACACAAACTGAAACATTTCAAGAGTTTTTTGTTTTAATTCTGATGGTTACGACTTACAACTTAGGAAAATAAAAAAATTAGTATCTCAAAAAATTAGAATATTTTCTCAAAGATCAATCAAAAAAAGATTTACAAAACAGAAATGTTCAAGATCTCCAAAGCAGGTTTAATTATGCACTCAATACTTGGTTGAGGCTCCTTTTGCATGAATTACTGCTTCAATGTGGCGTTGCATGAAGGCGATCAGTCTGTGGCACTGCTGAGGCGTTACTGAAGCCCAGGTTTGCTCTTTTTTTCTCAGCCTCAGACTGGCTCATATTTTGGAGCTGAGGTTTGTGTGGTGGATTTGAACAATGACTCCAAAACAGACCTCCTTTTGGTATCGGCACCAACATACATGGAGCCTGACCGGGAGGGCAAGGTGTATGTTTACACCATTACAAATCAGGTAAGTGATGGGGATTAACCTTTTTAGAACAATTTATAAATCATTAACAGACATTATATAATGCTTAATATATCATTAGTTAATATATATTCAAAGAGTTAGAAATATGAGATAATGTTCTTGTTAATGTTTACTAATGAACTTACTAAACATTACGTAATGATTAACTTTTAATGTAAATCGAAATGCTTAGAAATGTTAGTAAGTTTTCAGTTCATATGATCTTCATTCTTTGGTCTTTGTAAAGACTTCTATTTACACATCTTTACAAATAATCTATTGATAATAATCTATTGATTATTTGTTTATGTTTGTGCAGTACCCAATCTAGTGGAAACTATTCATCCTCTTCAAATATTTATAAATGTTTACTTATCATTATTACCTTTATAAGCAGTTATTTCGATGGCAAAAAGTGTCCCTGAAAGACCGGAATTTATCATATTCACACATCTTTACTAATCATTTATTACTCATTTGTTCATATGTTTGCAGTAGCCAATCTAGTTGAAACCATTCATCATTTGTAAATGTTTATAAATGATTACTAATCATTTAGTATCTTTATGGGCATTGGACTTTCAGCTAATGTAAGAAGGTTTTTGTAAAGGTTGGCTGGTTAAGTTTAGCTAAATGTTTGCTAAAGACATAACAGATTGTAATTTTGGTGCAAAAAATAAAATAAAAAAATATTGCCTCAACACTCACATAAGTATACTACTCTTCAGTATATCATTAAACAGGATATTCCTTGAATCATAAATAAACAAGGGAAAACAAATAATTTTTTAAAAGAAAACACTTGTTCATTCATCAAAACAATATAATATAAACAGATTGAACCGTGTTCCCTTTTAGTAATCAAATTGACCCCTGTACACTGCTGACCCTTTAATCAACCCTTAAATCTACCCACACCACCAAACCTGTTCCTATCCTCACCCATATCACATCTCAATAGCAGCAGAAGTGTTGTGCATTAACAAAATCTTTTAATCATTTTATAACATCTGTTAAAATCATTTGTAGATTTTCAGTAAGTGCTTGATCATATGGAATTGAAAGTTTAATGACATTTAACAAGTTTGTTAATAATTTATTAATGAAAGTTATTATAAAGTGAAAGGTAATTTGAAAGGTAATTCTGATTTAAATTAAAGGTATTTTGATAAAATATTTGATTTTTTTTTTCTATCTTCATAGTTCGTTATTTCTGATGTGGTTCTGGTGGGAATGGCAGGTCAGAGGGGTCGGTTTGGCTCTTCTCTGGCCAGTCCAGCAGATCTGAATGGTGATGGTTTCAGGGATGTGCTGATTGGAGCTCCTTTAGAGGAGGACGGACAGGGCAGCATCTACATCTTCAATGGCGGAGAAGATCAAATAAATCCCACTTATTCACAGGTGAAAAATACATGGTTGGTGGCGGTTTAAAGGGACAGTAGTTTTAATCACCTTCCTTTCATTACTTTACTTGACTCACTTCATGGGCCCATTCCAGAGATTGTTAAAAAAAGATGGACGATGGGTCTCCACTTACTTCCACTATAGAAATGTGAAACCAAAATATCCCAGTATGGCCATTGTCATCTTGCGAAAATGATGTCATTTGGAGTCTACAAAGTATTGATCAGGCTTGTTCGAGATGCATCCGCGCTGCACAGAGCGATCGGTGTATGACATCAAAGTACCGCGAGAGCGATTCAAAAGCTTTAAGAGTCATCTGCTCTCTAATCACACTCGCAGTACTTTGGTGTCATGCGACGAATTTTGTACAGTACATCCGCAAATCAGTATGTGAATTCTTGCAATTAGATTTGCATGCTTGAAGAATGTTTTCTTACATATATATTTTATTTCCTTGAATGCTTTTTCTGGCACAATCACAAGTGCACAACGACAACGGCGTAAATCTGCTGCTACGAGTCTCAAACCTGTTTTTCACTTGCAAATGACAAGTTTCGTGCACTGAGGCAAAGGCGGGCACTGTTCAGAGATCAGCCAATCAGAAGAGCTAATTTGGGCGCCTATCAGTAGGGAGAAAGAAAAAAAAACTTTCGTGAGTTGCAAGCATCCTCCGAAACGACAGCGGCAACCAATAAAGGTATGTTTTCTTTCTTTCTTTTTCTGAAATCACCCAGCGTTATACTGTACATGTGTTTATAGTTTAAATATTAAATGAGTTTAGCTCCGACCCTGATAAAACTCACCTTTAGCATTCTTGTAATCCTAATTAAGTTAGCTGGTAGAGGTGTGTTTGATTAGGGCTAAAGCTAAACTGCAGAACAGTGAGTGCTTTCAGAAAAAGAAAGAAAATGTACCTTTATTGTTATTTGCTGTTGTCAGCTCCGGAAGATGCTCACAGCTCGTGAAAGTTTTTATTATTATTTTATTTACCCATTGCTCGTTTGGGTGAACCATGGTCTTACAGGTTTGGAACGACATGAAGGTGAGTAATTAATGACATAATTTAAATTTTTGGGTGAACTATCCCTTTAAAGGGATACTCCACCCCAAAATGAAAATTTTGTCATTAATCACTTACCCCCATGTCGTTCCAAACCCGTAAAAGCTTTGTTTGTCTTTTAAGACAAACAATGTAAGATATTTTGTATGAAAACAGGGAGGCTTCTGACTGTCCCATAGACTGCCAAGTAAATAACACTGTAAAGGTCCAGAAAAGTATGAAAGACATCGTCAGAATACTCAGAGGTGGAAAGTAACGAATTACATTTACTCGCGTTACTGTAACTGAGTAGCTTTTTTGTGTACTTCTACTTTTTAAAGTAATTTTTAAAATCTGTAATTTTACTTTTACTTAAGTATATTTTGTTTGAAGTATTGTACTTCGCTACATTTTAAAACACATTAATTACTGAGTAAAAAAGAAAAAAAAAATCGCTCCCTGGAAACTACTGCAGTAAATAATGGGCAGAAGGGCAAACTGGCGCTAAAATCACAAGAAAGATGCAGACGGACAAAACAGGCGTTAGTGGTCAGACACCGCACAAAACGAAACCCCGTCAAATTCTGAAGTTGAACTCGAAGGAAATGAAGTGAACCCCTGGCCATATTTATACTCTATTATAAGCTGTGCTTTCCTAGGGAGACCAAACTAGCAGCTTATAAAATCTCGACAAGACATCAACCCTTCGCAAGCATGTAGAGGTAAGCTTAATAACTGCATCGTTGCATTGGTGGTTAAAATGAAGCTTTGACATTTTAGCAAGAGGTTTTGCACAAATTAGCCAGAAAGACAGTGGTGCGAAGTGCGATATATATCGTCTGCGATAAAATCATAATTGTTGTTTTAATGATGTGCGCGCGCATTTATAGTGCGTTCTTTCACTGTGTAATTCAGTCTTGTAAAGTGCATTTAGAATTATCACAAAATTAAAGATATAGGGGCAGAAAATTTACATATTTATATAATTTCATATAGTAAATCAAAATCACACAAAGAATGCCGTCTTTTCCTCCAAAAATCATCATGATTACATATGCACACATAAAATATATATATATATATATATATATATATATATATATTAACAACAGGTCAGTAAACAAGTTAATTAAGAGACTTGCGTTTTAGACACCATATTGCCTGTTTTTGCTCTATTTCTACGACAAAAAATAATTCCAAACACAGCCACGTCTCTGAGCAACATGACAGTGTTTCGTTCCTGAATGAATAAATTGTTTTGTTGTCATTGCATTATTAAAAAATGAAACTGCAGTTCTGAAAGGTTGAAACTAAGTGTTCGAAAGCTCAAAATCTTACAAAAAAAAAGTTTTGCAAGATCGAAAAATAAGATTTGCAAGCTTGCAAAATGTAAAAAAATAAAAATATCTCTGCAAACATTATGTTGTTTTTGAGATTTCCTTCTTCAGAACTGCAACATTTCAAAATTTTACGATGTTGCGCAAAGAATTTTTCAGATTTTCAAATTTGTCAGTGTTCTCCCACTGTATTAGTTTGTTTTCCGGGTTTGAAACCTTGTAAATGGTGATCTGAAAACTGGTGTGCGAATGTGTGAAAAAAAGTTTTGAAACTCTGAAAACCGAGTTTTGCAGGCTTGCAAAGTGGTAAAAAAAAAAAAAATCTCTGCAAAATCGCGGGAATTTACTTCAGCTAACACATTATAACTTACCAGTTGATGTAATTACCATCACAATGGCTCCAAAATACACCCCCGACTTTGCAGACGATAAGATCCACAAACTTAAACATAACAAAAACTGAAAACAATGTAACTTTTCTAATTGGCCAAAACTCTTTGATCTTTGAACAGTGCCCACCATTGCCTCTACAGTGTTGCCAAGTCTGTGGTTTCCCGCAGAATCTGGCTACTTTAACACTGTTGGCCGCGGGTTGTTTTTCATGTCCATGGGTTAAAGCGACTCCGATAACATAATATTCATCCCCTGGAATGCGAATTTTAGAAAAGGAACCCCAACAAAAAAACTTTTATTTTACCACCCGGTATGCCATTTTTCACTGGAAACCCCCTCGAAACGGGCCATTGGGCTAGTTTTGAGTAGCGATTGGGTGGGTTTTCTTGTGAAAACCTGACAACCCTGCCACACAAATCACTTTTGCACCATTTGTCACACAGATATTTTGTGCAAAAAAAGAGAGTGGGTGAAACTTGTCATTTGCAAGTGAAAAACAGGTTTGAGACTCGTAGCAGCAGATTCACGCTGTTGTCTTAGTGCACTGGTGTTTGTGCCATAAAAAGCCTCCAAGGAAATAAAATATATATGTAAGAAAACATTCTACAAGCATAGAATTCACATACTGATTTGCGGATGTACAAAATTAATCTGTGACTTCACATTTTTGATGCAGGTGTGTGAATGTGTTTTGCACAATATTCACTGCAGCAATAGTAGCAAAACGTGAGCATACGAGTTTCTTGATTTATGATTCATAGAATAGGACTTGTGCACCTGCAGTGAAGCATTCGAGAAGGTGTAACTATTGTGTTGTGTTTGTGGGAGAGGAAAAAAAATCCACAAGTTTGCAATTTTTGTCTGTGACTTTAAATTTACTGATACACAGTGTGGCTATTCTCTACAACTACAAATTCCGCTCTCACAGACGCTCAGTTTTGCACCAAAAATACCTTCATACGATCGGTCTGCGCAGTGCCGATGCATCTCGAACAAGTCTATTGTAAAGTGGAGCTTCGTTATCAAACTCCCACAGATCCAATCACAAGTTCACAATCATGATGCCACACCCCATTTTTATAGCATCAAATAACTAATTAAAACATACATCGGCTTGATAAGAACTACCTTAAAGGGTTACTCCACCGCAAAATCAAAATTTTGTCATTATTACTCTCCAAATCAGTGTAGCGCCAGTTTGACAAACCTGAGCAGCCGTCCCACAATGATACGTTTTTTACGTGTATTTACGCTTTGCTTGAAAGCAGTTAGCACAGCGCGGCTGAATCAGACAAAATTTTGATTTTGCGATGGAGTAACCCTTTAAATGTTTGAAACCATCCTTGGGGAAAATTTATTTGAAGTGTAATTAGATTTTTCAGTTTGGCTCAAATCCCATTCATTTTCATGGAGAGGGCAGGTTTAATGACCTATAATGCAGCCAGCCACCAAATAAATGTTTTGGCCTTGCTTTTCAGGAGCTGCTTCAAGTCAAACACACCTATTGGGTTTTTGGCACACTTGGCTCAATCTGTTATTTTCATTATCTGTTTCATTCCCTATGTGTGATGGCAGAGGATTGCTGGTTCTTCTGTGCGACCAGGTTTGCGGTTCTTTGGGATTTCATTGAGCCAGTCCTCTCTAGACCAGACTCGAGACACCCTTCCTGATATTGCTGTAGGGTCCATGGGAGCAGTTCTGCTTCTCAGGTGTGTTTTGTTTTATAAAGAATTCTTAATATACAAATACACAGATTCAGTCTTGGTCATTCATATGTGTTATATATGTGTTATATGTGAATCATTCAGGTCCAGACCCATCATGCTCTTGGACATCAACGTATCTTACAAACCATCCAAGATTCCAACCGGTGTAACAGACTGCACAATGCCATTGAAAAACAGCCTGATGGTGTGCTTCACCATGAGTGGATACAACAATCGCATAAGAGGTTTATTCATAGAGTAATTACATACTAAAATGGTTTTAATCTAGCAGCCTATGACTTTGTGTGCTTGGGCTACCATGCCGAATGGCTTAGTGGCCTATGACTGTGATATGGTATAAAAAAATGTTCCAACCTATGGCTCATTGGAAATACATGCTTGTGGCGACGTTTCTGCAACACTCTTTTTTATGTACCTTACTGCACGTTGCACAGCAGTTTCAGAGTTATATATCCAGTGAGTGGTGCTACACCGTGCGTTTTATTTTGTTGGTTCAAGCACATATTGCTGCATTTTTATTTTGATGCTTCAGGTACTGTATGTATTGCGGCAGTTTAGATTTCAAATGTCTAGTTCTATAGTGTTGGGAAATAACATAACCCCTATACCAAACTCAACCCTAGACCGACCTTATAGTGTTAATGAATGAAAAGGTGATATAAAAATGAAAAAGTGATATAAAAATGCATTCGCTGATGCAACTATGCTATTTTAACTTCCTTATATGGGTTTGAGCTGTTCTGTCGAACCAAACTTTCAGGCTACGTTTACACTAGTGCGTTTTCATTTTAAAACGCATAACTTTTGCTCCGGTTGCACCTGTCGTTTACACTACCCCGGTATTTTCGAAAATGGAGACTTTTAAAAATGCTGCATACTAGGGGTGGTCGATATAGCCTCAAAATTATGTCACAATATTTCAAGAATATTTGCGATGATATTTATGACGATATAGAAAAAAATATGGAACAACGTTTTATTTGTGATTGTAGCTGGCAATCTAATGTCATGAGGTGGCAGCAGCAGCTGTGTGTTCGACTTGAAGCAGACTGATCAGTGTATGACTTCAAAATACTGCAAGAGTGACTTAAGAGTGTGTGCTCAAATATGCTCTAGGACCTCTCTCGCGATACTCTCTCGCGATTGCATCGCTATATCATTGATATCACAATATGACACTTTTTTTATTATGTAAAAATTTATACCGGTATTATCGTGGACGGTATGATATGGCACACACCTACTGCAAACCCTGTTTTAGTTTGAAAAATCCAGGGTTGTATTTCAGTGTAATCGGATCAAAACAGAGACTTTTGAATTCGATGGCGTGGCTGCCCACATTTGCTCTGCAGATCTTTGATGACCGTGTAAACAATGACATCATGCTCATTGCTGTTCCTGCATGAATGGTCATGTGACATGCGTTTTGGGTTGTGTGAACGGAGAACGTTTCTGACACGCAGTTAAGATGCAAGTGTAGACGAGGATTGTTTTCATTTTAAAGGGATGGTTCACCTAAAAATGAAAATTCTGTCATTAATTACTCACCCTCATGGCATACCAAACCCGTAAGACCTCCGTTAATCTTCGGAACACAAATTAAGATATTTTTGATGGAATCTGACAGCTCTCTGACCCTCTCATAGACAGCAAGGGTACTACCATGATCAATGTCCAGAAATGTATCAAGGAGATTGGTAAAATAATCCATGTGACATCGGGGTTCAACTGTGTCGTTATTTTTTTTCTTTTGCGTACAAAAAGTATTCTTGTAGCTTCATAATATTACGGTTGAACCCCTGATGTCACATGGATTATTTTACTGATCACAAGGCCTCACAGGATTCATACCAGAGGTCTTCACCTCACAAGTGCAACGCCGTGTCGCATGAGCTACTGGTCAAACCTACTCAATTAGAAAACCCATACATATGAAGCTGTATATGTGATACTAGTGTTCATAAATATCAGTTTTCAAGTCTTGCAGCATGTTAAAATTGTTTTGAAGTCATAACATAATAATCTGCAAGTAATTTGGCTTTCTTAATCGAAACTCTGGCCCTGTAAATCATACTTTGCATGAAAAGGAATGAAATATGTTGGTGTTTTACTGCCTTTAATGTTCATTTCAACTGGAAACTGCAGCGCTTCATACATATCGGTATGCTTTTTGAGTTTTGCTGAAATATACTGTAGATAAGAGGCACATATTTCCAATGAGCCTAGCTAGAGTTATCTTTAGATATTGATTTCAGTTCTGCAAACACTTCTGCAAACTGCTTGGGCAAACATTGGCCAAGACAAGTATTTGAATATCAGCAAGCACATTGGCTGCTGATGTAACAACAACCAACTGGATGTGCCATGTGAATAATGACGTGATTATATCAGATTGAGTTAGGACCTATGTGCCTGCGCCATTTAGAGTTTCAGGACAGAACTGTGTATACATTGTCATATATTCTGCTTGAGGTTTGCAGTATTCTGGTGAACTCTTAAAATCTCACACTTTGTTGCATTGCTTATATTTTTGACTTCTTACGATCAATCATGTTTTCTAGATTTGGCTGCAAATATTAATTACACTGTAACGCTAGATGCCAAGCGACAGAAATATCGAGCTTATTTCTCGCCCAAAAACCGCCTCTTCAGTGATGAGATGAACATTGGGTTGCAGAGGGTTTGCAAAAGTCATGCTTTTTTTATAGAGGTAAGCATCAAATGTAAATGCCATTTTCAGTCTGATGAATCTGATAATTGGAGGCTGAAATTGAGACTAAAAGGGTAAATTCATGTTTCATGTAATCAGTGCTTCCAAAAACCTGTCCTGGAGGCCCCCCTGCCCTGCACATTTTGTGTGTTTCCCTAATCAGACACACCCAATTTAGTTCTTGCAGTCTCTACTAACGAGCTGATGAGTGGAATCAGGTGTGTTAGATAAGGGAGACATACAAAAGGTGCAGGGCAGGGGGGCCTCCAGGACAGGTTTGGGAAGCACTTAATTGTGATGCAGCAATAAAAGAAAACTAAAAATGTTCAGTTTAACATTTTATTCATTATTTTAAAGGGGTCCTATTATGCTCTTTTACTACTAGAACAGGCTCTCATACTAGGTTATTCAAAAAACACATTATTTTTCACATATTTTACATTATTAAAACACCTCTCTCCCCAAGTCTGGCATGAACAGCTTGAATAGTTCCTGTATCAAATGAAGGCCCGTCTTCTGAAATAGGAAATGTTCTGTGATGGGTTAGCTGGGCCAGTGTGTGTTGTGATTGTAATGACTCGTGCCTGGTCGGGAAATGTCATGCCCCTTACCATAGCCGCCTGCTGCGAGCTTCAGTGTAAATATTGCGTCAAAATCAAATCAATTTGAGCGTGATTTAAACCCGGATGATTGTAACCACTCTGAAGTTTGTCAAACTAGCAATTCTCCGACATAGTGATAACACTCGTTGCCTTCTCTAGTGCAGCTCAACCAGGTCTCGTCCCATTCATCGATCTTTGTGATATCACAAATCCTGGAAAATATGCGTTGTAGTCCAAACGAGTCATTCATTGTCGTTTTCTGTTAAATAAAATATCTCTTTTAGAATTGGACTTTGAGCTTTGTAACTTTGCAGATATTTTTATGCTCAAACAGCAACATTACAGACTAAATAAAGTTGAAAAAGTGAAAAAGCATAATAGCACCCCTTTAAGAAATATTATGGGTGGATGCAAATGCGTAACAGGAGTTACCCATATATAATTTTGTGTTTTGTTTTCACCAGGCTTGTCCAGAAGATGCTCTGAACCCGTTGTCCAATCAGTTAAATTTTACATTTGAGGGTCTTCCATCTAGAGCAATGCAAAACCTGAGACCAATACTCAATGCAGAGATAAGGACCAGCACAGACCACAGTGTAAGAGTTCATGTGTGTAAAGTTAAAGGTGCAGTAAGCGATTTCTGAGAAAAAATGTTAAAAGTGGATCTGACCGAGCAACAAAACACACTTGTAACCAAACACCAGTAAGGGGTGTTTTCCAGTTATGATGGGGGAGTTGCCTGTGTTGCATAGCATGTTTGTGAATTTGGGGAGGTATTAAGATTGGTTGTGATTCTTTTGGCTAGGGGCATGTTTGTTTTGGTGATTTTAAAATCAACAGCGATTTTCAGAAATCACTTACTGAACCTTTTAAAAGTTAAGAGCAGAAATTATGCACTTTTTTCAGTATGTCCACTCACCTTAGTATCTTACAGATCATGAATGAGATTGTGATTTACTATACCAAATATTGCAAAAATCAAGGGAAGGTATTTTTGGCTTTAAATATGGTATGTTACTTTAATATGTCCTAGTGGCCACCATAGTAAGCAGAAACAACAACAACAATGCAGAAACACGCAATAAACATCAGCTCTGTAAGGTCCACCTAACTGGCCCAACAACTGTGAGCAAAATCTCTCTAAACTTTTAGGATTTTTTTTTTTTTACCTTTAAGTCTACTTCTTTTAAGATTGAGACTTTTGTACCAGTCACACTGAGACATTTCAAATGATACCAAACATGACTGTGAATAGTACTTGCATTCAATTAGAACATTATGTTATGCTATTGACCATTCTGAGTGAGCTGAGTGAAGGGAAGTAAATGGGGGAATAGGAACAAAGGTGAGAAAGACGCTTTCCTGCATCTTCTCTCAGTGAGATTTAGAAACAGATGCCTGTATGTTAATACACAGTGTTTGTATTGTCCATATCTTAGGAGATCAAAGTGTCTGAGGTTCTTCCATTCTTACAGCTCTTTGCAAACAACCCAACAGTTTCAAAGTTTCAACCTTCTCTCATACGAGCATTTCTTGAAATTTTCTGTGCCCTCACTTTGTTTTACAGCTAGATTTTGAGATAGACTGTGGAACTGATAATTTATGTGTCGATAACATCAGAATGGATTTCAATTTCTCTGGGTGAGCAAATCATTTGATCTTTTTCTAAACTATAATATTGATAGATAACTCCAAACTATCCTGACATCTCTCTTTTGTTTCTGTGATCCAGAGCTACAAATATAGTGGTTGGGATCATGCAGGAGATCAATGTGACAGTGTTTGTAGAGAACAGAGGAGAAAACTCATACAACACATTCTTCAGCCTTAACTACCCCTTTGGACTTTCCTACAGGAGAATCACATCTAAACAGGTAAAGCAAGACACAAGGGTACAAATGCTGAAACTAAAAGTTAATAATTACAACAATGATATTTCCAAAGCAATTTGGATATTTAACACTGGAGATGCAATAAAATGTGTGTTGAAATGTATTATACACTTTCTGTATAAACAGGGCAGAGCGGAGTGTGTGTCTCTGGATGGTGTGCAAGGAGTTAAACTAGGAGAAACCACCTGCTACATCAGTAAACCCATCCTCAAGGGCAACTCTCAGGTCAACAACCACACCCGTGACACTAACTGAAACTTGCTCGTGTATAGGGCTGCACGATAATAGTAATACTGAGAATCAATGATTCTTTTGCTCAAAAATTGTGATTAATTAAGACATTTCTTTTTACATTTCATCAGAAGAATTGCACGTTCATGTGAGCACAAATTAAGGGAACATCAGCTCATACACGGTTTATTTTATCCAAGTCTGCTTTCCTGATTCATTATATCCATCATATACATTAACACACTCTCTCTATACATTATACAAACTGGTAAAACATTAAGAGGCTTCTCTCAAAAGCTAAAACTACGGAAGCTTGTTTCCGCCATGGAAAAAAATATATAAAAGGTAATTGTAACTTTTATATCTCAGAGTTTATATCTCAGACTTTTTCTCAGATTTTCGAGTTAACATCATGCAATTCTGACATTTTTTTTTTTTTTTTTTGAATTTTGAGTTTACATCTCACAATTCTGGCTTTTTTTTTTTCTTTAAATTGTAAACATTGAAAGTCCTAATTTTTTTAAACATTTTATAATTTTCTGTATTTATTATTATTATTTTTTTAACTTAAAAAAAAAAAAAAACATTTTATCATTTTCTGTCTTTATTTATTATTATTATTTTTTTTTAACTTTTTTTTTTTTTAAACATTTTATTGTAACACAGTCATTGTGCATTTATTCAGCAACTGCAATCGCAAACAGTATAGCAGAGACTGAGGTTTGGATTTATTACAGTTTGTCATTGAGAAGGTTTGCTCACAGATTTAGTTGCAGAAAATAGTACAAGCGGCCTTTAAACTCTTGACATCTGGCAACCATGAAAGCTAGTGGAGGCTTATTACTAATACAAGATAACGTAAATGTAAAATGTAACATAAAATAAAAAATAAATGGTTTCAGGATAAATAACCAGGCAAGAATCGTAACAATTATGGTTAATTAATCAAGAGAAATCATTATTAAAATATTAACTGTGCAGCCCCACTTATGTGAACATACACACTCATTTACTGACTGTTTTTAAACTCAAAGCTGTTAACAGACACTCTTATCCAGTCAACTTAAATTTCATGTTCTGTTGACAAATGACCATCTTTTAACTAGTCCAACATTCAGTCCTATTTTTCATATTCTGGCATTTTTATCCAAATTCTAGGTTGTGTTTGCGATTACATACAGTATTAATAAAGAAAGTACACTGGGCGGAAATACGGCATTTAAGGCTGTGGTCAAAAGGTATGACATCATCTTTGTGTGACTGTTGTGTGCTTGAAGTTGTTTGAATAAAGTCAAAAAATGCAAAACAGTTTTTGACCATGAGCTCTGGCTGCTCACATCAACATTTTAACAATAATGTTTAACTGATAAATGGTGGTGATAATAAAAAAATCCTTTTTTTATAGTGGTGGATGTGAAAAATTTTATTGTGAGTGTGTTTTTTTGAGAGAAGAGAATTTTTGTGTAATATGTGATCTATGTTCCCATGATAAGGTTAGTGCTCTGCTCCATGTTTCTGCATAAATAATAAACAATACCACATTTTTCTTTATTCTATACTGTAATGTTGTAATTGACTTTCTTCATTTTTAATGACAGGCATGATAATTCCACCATTTACATTAATTTTACTTCAGGGAAAAAGGATCTTATGAAACCAGTCCAGCAGATAATAAAGGTATTAGTTCAAATTCTGCATCTGTGAGTACAATGAAAAGATAATTTGGCACAGAAACAATTTTCAATAAAAAAAAAACTGCTAGTAAATTCCACTAACAATTGAACATTGAATTTAATGTGTAATTTTGAAGTAGAAAAATTGAAATAGTATTCTCTTGTAAAATAATCTGCTTTATTTATAATCATATTTTAATATCATTGCTATACTGTTATAGTTTTTGTTAATGTTTTAAATTAGATTTTTTTTAAATTATATTTTATGCTTTCTGTCCTCATTTTAATTTTAGTTATAATTTTAGTAAATTGTTTGTCTTTTTTTTAATTCGTTTTTATATATAAATATGTCTATATAGATTTTTATTAAATTTTAGATTGTTATTATCGTACTTTCAATGAAAATGATACATTTTCTCTTGGCAACTAGCTATAACAAAATACAAGGTTTATATTTTATTTTATTGTTGTTATTGTTCATTTTATATCAAGTAATGTTTTTTTTTTTTATGGTTCTAGTTTAAAATGATGTTAATAACCCTGAGTATCTTATAAAAGGTTTTTTTTTTCTTCTTCTCTTTTTTAAGATCTACAACAGAAGAACACACTCCATGGCATAATTTCGACACTGTACATAACACTTTCTTATTTTTATCCTTACAGGTTGAAAATGATCTGAGAGAATTAACTTTCAAGATTTTCATCAGAGTACCAGTGAAAGTTGGTGATGCTGATATCTGGGCTAATTCAAGTCTGCAAGTGTGTTTCTTATATTACAAGCCATACACTGATTCTTTTAATTTTTAATTAATTTCGGGAAAAAATATGAAAAAACAACAGTATCTCATCCTTCGCCCATTATTGTTCAGAAGCTAGTTTGATGATGTCACCAAGAAAAATGTAACCCATGCTGAAAACTGTGGTGCCCTTTAATTTCTTATTTATTAATTTTAAAGGTTTCTGGCTGTCAGTGGGAGAACATGAAAAAGCCTGTTATCACCAATTTTATGGACATTATTAAAAGTCAACTTACAGTGGTGAGGACACTTTTTGAGATTTGTTTTTACTTTTACCGCATTTGATTTCCTCTTTTATTTAATAATTCACTGTGTTCCTTTGTGTGTTTTTTGCATTTTTATAACTGCTGTTTAAATACAATGAATCTCTCACTAATCTTTTGACATTTTGATAATCTATAGTAAATCTAATTTAGTAAGTTTCATAATTTTTTACATTTGTGTGTGTGTGTGTTTGTGTCAGAACTGCTCTGTGGCGGTGTGTGCCGAGTACAGCTGTAATGTCACTCTCATGAAGAATGAAAAGATGCTCTATAATATAACTGGCAGTGTGAGCTCTGGATGGATTGAGCAGGTCTCTGACTTTCATATCACATGAGATTCATATCACAAAACAGACCATATATTTATATTTTTGTCATCATTTTGTAATGTCATTATCTGTGTCTCTCTTAGACTGGACTCAGAGCCGCTGTTTTTCAGCTGGTCAGTTCAGCATCTCTGGATTATGACAAGAGCAAATATGTTTTCTTTTCCTCTGATTCTCAACAAACTGCACCGTCTGTTCAGGTAATTTAGTGAGATTTCATGTCAAGTCCAATGAATGTATGAAGAGCTCTCAAAGCCATGCTCTGTTTAATTGAACAGTCCTGTAACTGCAACCTATTGTTTTATTGTTTGTGATTTGTGTCAATTTGATCTCTATTTTTTTTTTTTTCAGACTACATACTCTCTTCCCTTTTCTGCTTTTAGAAAATAGATGTGTGTGTGCCACAGTGCACACACACACATACAAATACATGCATACGTAATCCTTTTGCACATATATGCTTCCTGTAGATGTGTGGTTGTATTACTGTGTACAAGTGTCAGGAAGTCACAAAATTTTTGTTGATTTTGACAGAGACGAGTATGCATTACAATCCAAATGTCTGGGATCTGTAAGATTAAAAAAAAAAAAAAATTTAGAAAACATTTCTTACCAACTTTAAAGTAACAAAGGCTTTCATTGCACGCTCGACTGAAATGTTCGATTGAAAGTTCATATTTACTGAATTCAGTGTAGTAATGTAATTCACCAACAGTATTAATCGATTAAGTAGCCATTAAGTAGCCATGATGTAGCTATTGTTTGACATGGGACATCTGTGTGGGAAGTGTGACTTCTTGAGTGTGACATCTGACTGCACTAAACATTCACACGTTTCTGTTTATGTAGATTAATACTCAAGTAGAGGTGTATGAGGAGGTGAATCTGACTAAAGAGATCATTGGAGGTGTAATAGGAGGACTGCTGCTCCTGGCTCTCGTCACAGCGGCCCTCTATAAGGTATATCATATCATACACTCAATTTTAATCACTGGCCCTTCAGTTTCACCTGCCAACACTATCTATATTGTTAAATGCTTTATTCCTGCTTATTTTCTTCTTTTAAAAGCTGGGTTCTTCAAAAGCCAGTACAAGCAGATGCTGGAGGAGGCACAGGGGGACACAGGAGGACAGCCAAACACGTCACAATAATCTGCACTCATTCTGTTATGAGATATTAATGTTTTGTGTGCTTGAGAATGAAACGTGATTTACATACTGTATTTCGGCTTGACTTAGAACTCTTTATAAGAATTAAATTAGGAAATTAAATCACATCAATACTCAACGTTATCTTATCAGCGAACTTAATGAGTTACCACAATGAAAGTATTTCTCGCCTTGCAAATATTGTTTCAAAACGTCCTTCTTTGTTTTAAAAACAGATAATGACCTATAGTAGAAAAAGCAGAAATATCAGTAATATCGAAGGGCCTTTTTCTGACATGCAGACTGTTTTCGAGATGTTTTCTTAACATGTTTCTGTAGATTTCTTTATTATGGAAGGCTGTTTCAGTCACAGAAAAAGGTATTGCATTTTTGCAACTTTTTTTTCACTGAATTCTGTTTACATTTTGCAGTTCTGATTTTGTCTCTCAATTTTTAACAATTATAATATTTTTCTTGTAATTACTAGTTTACTGTTACCTTTATTTTTCTTTTTTTTATACCGAGTCAGAAACGGGCTTCCATATAATAATAATATGGATTTGCTCTGGGTGTAATTTAAAAAAAGTTTTATTGCTTTTTGCTTAATAGAGAGATATTGTTTATTTTGCTAAATTTTCTTATTATATGCAGATAATTTACATTAAATGTCTAGGTAAGGATGAAAATCAAAGCTATTAAATATTTTGGGCCATGCATTACACTTATTGTGTCATTTATTTTTATATGCATACCCTCATTTGTTTAGGAAATGGACACTTGAGTTTGAAACTGAGTCAGGATATTCTGTGTTGAGGGATGGTTGTGCAGAGGTGTCAGATTCAATGCAATACATGATGTTTATTAACAAAGTTCAGGAGGAGCACGTTCAGCAGTGGCAGAGACGGGATGTTTTCATAGGGGTGGCCAGGGAGGGGCCAGCAACCATTCTGGGGTGACACAGAAATCTTCATTATTTCAAAATAAAAACGTGACTGACTATAAAGTATTGGACTGTTTTAGTGCCTAAAACACAACTGAATACAACTGATTTCTACTAAACTGTAATTGAGATATTTGTGAATTAGATCAAGTAATGCTATAACAATAACAATATTCCCCACCTCCAGGTATTTTAAATTGGACGTGGAAATAAGATTTAGTTTAATCTAATGTTATTTTTGTGTTGATTTAGTTTAGTTTTGTATTGTTTTTTTCTTCAAAAAGTCTTTATCATATTTATAAAAGAAAGATACAGCTTTATGATTCTCATGGAGGCGCCTCGTGGGTGGAGCTAAAAATTGACGAGCACTTGAGCGCCGATTGCAAACAAAACAGACATTTGATGCCATTTCACTTACCGTCTGCAGTTCTGAATCATGACGGGGATCTTTTATAGCTGGGACCGCTCCATCTTTCAGTATCAAATGATATGCAAATACAGCGTTGAACTGGGCCTTGTTAATAAAACGTTTGTCAACAAACACACTTGTGAAACTCCGTTGCTGCCCTGGAAAAACAAACTGCATCCACTGGTTACATAAGGGGTTTTCAACCTTTTAGAACATGTGCCCCCCCAAGTTTGTCTAATTTCACTTGGACCCCCCCCCCAACCCAGTATTCACACCGAATTACATCATTATTATTCACATAAAAGCCAATATCTATTAGAGCTGCAAACTATTTTTTTTTTGCTCTTTAAGATCAACATTATTTACATAAGAAATGCACGGATCCGTTATATTGATACTGATATTTTCTTTAATGTTTACGTTCTCTTAAAACAACCAACTGAGCTTACAAGGACACTTGTCAAGACAACCATTGGTATTCACCTGCTGTCTGAGAAGGCTATCTGTTTGTGCACTTGTATGCGGTGCGCATAGAAATGCTCTATCACAGCGCGTGAGTACCGCATTGAGATGTCTTGGGCTTAAATGGCTTAAAATTACTTTAATGTTTAAACTGACAAGACTTTTAAAAAATTTGGGATTGAAAAACTTTAAGGGAGGAGGAATTGGCTTGTTGGTTAAGATAGTTTTGGGGGGCTAAGGTGACAGATTAGGGGGCTAAAACCCACCTAAAAAGGGTTTAGAACCGCCCCGGTATAGTGCGTAATTATACTGAAACATAAATATATAACCAGTTTACCTGATTCAATGTGATGGCTGAGCATGTTTCTGAGATAACAACATGCCAATCCGTGGATGGATTTCCGACACAGCTAAACGTAAATTATCTTACACTGTCAATAAGTGATTGATTCTTGAGCCATAAAATAACCGGGAACCTGCAGGATTTTTTAAAATACAATTTAAGAGCTTTAAAGACCTTTTAAAACCTGCACTTCACATTTCAGCCTTTACACAATTTTTAAGAAAAGGGAAGAGTCAAAAGTATCAATTCTAATATTAATTTAAACAATTAGGCTATTAATTATTATTAATCAATTATATTAATAATAATAAAAATAATAATCAATTTATATTATATTAAAATATCTTAGTTTCTCAATTGTTTAGATTTTTATAATGCATTAGCTTTTTGTCGATCCACTGGTTCACATTTAAAAATATGTAGCAAAAACAGCAGACGGGCTTATTGAAAAAGCACATTTGTTCTCTGCCAGCAAGTGTCACTTGGTACTTGCAGTTTCCCCGGTAACGCCAGTACAAAGCAAAGCGCCTGACTTTGAAACGTGCAGTGCTCACATTTATTCAGTGCAATCATAGCCTTTTGAAGTTTAATCTACATACTAATCTATATTGCAATTCTTGTCTTTCTGTCCCCAAGTTTAAGACCTCTTTTAATTAAGACTTTCTGTATCATTTTAGAGTTTGCATGGCCTTAAATTTAAACGATTTAACTTAAGACATTTAAGGACCCGTGGAAACCCTAAGAACATAGTTCAGTGCAAACATTTCTATCATGCATTTGGCAAAAAGCTTTTATTGACAATGCATTTCACCTTTGAAATTTGAGGCAAGTGCAACTCTGGCGTCCCCGTTGTTTGTGTGTAGTGGTGTGATGACGATTTAAATAACAGATTTCCAAACATATAAGTATCCCCTTGAACTTGGTAAAAAGATAATTTGTTTACTATCTTGACTGGAAAATGCTGTTTTCATGGTCAGTTTTTCATTTATTATTTGCTAATAATAGTGAATGTTTACATTAGAGTGCAGGTCCTACTACTGTACACTGAAATTAATACGGGGAGCGGCTGGAAACTAGCGACCTCTCCTGGCTGGAGATAGTATTAACATCTTAAACTGAAAGCAATCTTTACGTGACTTACATTTCAAATATTTTATAATTGATCATCCGAGTCTAAAATGATCCAGCGGGCCATACTACCGCAGACCGTATACGGCAGTTTCGGTTTCTATTTACAGACAAACAGAATAGCCCAGATTATGGAAGCAATTTCCTCCCACAGAAAACTGTGCCATACACACACACACACACACACACACACACACACACACACACACACACACACACACACACACACACACACACACACACACACACATAACTACCGGAGACGTAGACTAAAGATTTATCCATAAACATCAGTCGTGGAAATCCGTATATATCTCCATGTAATTTTTGAACTGTAAAAGCTACATTTAATTATAAAAGTTTATAAAATATTTGCATATTGTTTTTTTCAGCAGACTACAACATTATTAACTCTGCGCCAGCTGATGTTTTTAGGCTATGTTAAAAATGTTTATTGAGTTTGGTCATTTAAAAACTGTTTTAATGCATAAGGGAAACCTTAACGCATAATTAAACACGTTGTGTTCTAATTCTGGAATCGCCTGCTTGTCTGTACATTATATGTTTACTGAATTTGGTCCTTTAAAAACACAGTGTTAATGCATTAAGCCACGTTAAGCATTTTGGAATGTTCCCTGATGGTTATGTGTGTGTTTATGGTAGATAGTTTTCTATAGGAGGAAATCTTTTCACGTGGAACTTGCGCGTTGCGTTCATATTCTGGGCTCTTCTGCTTGTGCGTAAATAGTAGGCTATGCTTTATTAATGAGATGTATGCTTTGCTTTTTTAATCACTTAGTCTTAATGCATTAAGCCATAAGCCATAGCATTTTCAAAAAATGATTTTCAAAGGGAGGAAAACGCTAAAATTGAGACTTTGCGTGTAGCGTTCATTTTCCGGTCACATCTACTTCCCAGTAGGCAAGGCAATATAGTTCGCAACATTAATAAGGTATATACCAAATTTAGCAGTACTTTTACACCGTCTTCTTCCATTGCTCCCAACTGCAGTTCCCTTTCAGTCAGTCACTCTCGACATCACATCGGTGACCAACAAATTGGGATCTTTCTTAGAGAGACCAATTTACTTCAAGTGTAAACTAAATGAGCCAATATACATTGGCATGCGAATACTGCATCCAGCTGCCACTGATCCCAGCGTGAGCATAAAAAGGCAGCAGATGCAACTAATACCAGCTTTTCACTTCGGAGCCGATCGACAAAATCCTTCTGCTCCTACCACACTGCTTCGTGTGAGACGAGTTCAGCGCACTCTAGGGAGCTTCTTGTGTTGGGCGACGGCGCTTCAGCGGTGGTCGTTCCTGTGTCAAGTGAATTGTGAACTTCAGGCTGCACTACCCCCTGTCGTGCTGCAAACAGCCATTTCCCCTGTGCTTCTCAGCACTTAAAAGAGTCTATTTCTCTAAAAGAGGTTACACGCATGTGTCTTTGTAAAGATGAAGGATCATCTTTTTAAAGATGCCGTTTTGCTTGTGCGATCACTGCCTCACGTGTCTGGGCATTAAACACACTGAGGTGGCGTTCGCGGATGAGCCATGTTCCCATTGCGGGAAGATGATAATTTCTCGCGGCCTACAGTTAAAGCCGTGGTCACAGTAGACCTTGAGCATGCAAAATTGTTTGTGATATGACGTCATGCTGTGCAGCATCTTTCTTAAAACAACAACAACAACAAAAATAATTCAACGTAACAAGTTATAATAAATCTAAAATGTAAAAACATACAATCTACTCCACTTTCTTGCAGTGCTGCAAGTTTTAAATTTGTTCTTTTAAATCAGATAGGAAGTCATTCTGTGATGTATTGATCTGCTGTTGCTCACATGGTATCACTTCATGCGAATTTGCAGGCCAGAGTTCACCAAGCTTGAACTTTTGAATGCAACGAAATGGGAAACTTTTTGCACAAGCTTGCACTTCTGCTCTGACGCGTCTGCATGCGTATGAATGTAAGTCAATGGAATGAAAATTGCAGTGTGACTGCCCCTTAAAGCAGCTGAAGTAAGCGTGAGGCTGCATACGCTTGTAACAAGTCCTTACATCTCAGTATTTCCTGCTGCTACTTCTAAACTTTTTCCTTTTCAGTGGGCTCCAGCTCCCATAGCAGATGCTAGTATGAGGCTGCCTCAACTAGCAGTGCAGGCTACACAGGTTCTTCAGGACATCACAAACCCCACCCCCTTCTCGTGGCCTACAGCTACAGCAGCTGGAGCAAACGTGAGGCCATAATAATTGGCTCAATTAAAGTACCAAAAGCAAGTAACAATATGGTTCTGTTGAACATGTAGTATGAAAACTGCATACTGACGTACATTTTGAGGTAATAACTTCTCATAGTCACACAGCGTGTTAGGAACTATAAATACTCTTAAAGGGGGTTACAATGGTGTTTCATGTATTCAGAGTTGTTCACAGTGTTAAAGAGATGCATTCTCATGCTAAACATGGCCAAAGTTTTAAAAAATAATTTGGACGAATGATGGAGAATTTCTGTGCCAAAAATCTTACTTCCGGGTTGGTACAAGTTTCAGCTGTTTTTTTTCGATTGTGGATCTAATGACGTAGACGATGGTGGAACTCCTTATATGAGCATTTCTCTCGGAAAAACAGGCACACATCGACCAGGGGAGAGTGGGACCGTGCCCATCGACGCGCTTCATCATGAAACCGTCATCAGCCCTCATAGGATTTGTTCGAGAATGTCTCCAAATAAGTGTGTTTTTGGATGTGATGGAAAGTTTACCGTGTTCAGCTTCCCAAAGAACCCTGTGATATGTAACCCTGGTATGGTAAGTACACATTAGGTTCGGTTGAATAATAATATAGTATAGTCTGTAAACCCAAAATCAAAAACAACAGTAAATGAAATGAAATCAGAAACCACAATAACTTGTATACAGAATGATAACTTGTATTATTTAAACAACAATAAAAAAATACAATAACAAATGTGTGTGTGTGTTATCAGTGTACGTGTATTACTTGATGAATTAAGGATCACCAGTTCTGTCCATTCAGTTCACGTTGCTGAGCTCAGATTAGTGTTCAAATTCACAGTAAGGAAAGTTCCTTTAGGTTCAATATCAAGCAAAGTTCTAGAAGGAGAGATCCATAGGTTGTAATTGTACAGTCCTACCAAAGCGCTGGATTCAAAGGCACTCCGCACAAATCAATTGAAGATCACCAAATTCAAGCTGGGTGGCTCGCCATCTTCTATCCAGAAGAGAGAATTCAAGGGAAAAACCAAAAACCTGGCCGAGATTCAATGAATGTTTTTTCATTACCAAAAAACCAACAAAAATGCAGATAACGATTCTTCTGCACCTCTTTCTGATGCATATGCTCCTTTTCGACTCTTTTAACCAATAACAATGACAATTTCGCCAAGTTTAGGCAGCTTAATTGTTCACGGCTCATAATCTTCGTCTCAATCTCCCGCTGCACTCTCTCACACCCATTCTGTGTATATAGCAGGGCGGAGCTTGAAATATTTAACCAATCACAAATACCTGTTCAGGACTGCTCAACAATTCCTAGGAAGATTTTCTAAATTCAGGTTTTATGCAGAATTATGATTGGAGGAATATAATAAGTGACAATATAATATAATATAATATAATAAATGATTAACCTTATAAATTATAAAAGTTACATTCCTATCAGAACTTCTTATGGGGGTTACAGATACATGAACAGTGGATGCAGTTTTTTTTTTCCAGGGCAGCAATGGAGTGTAGCAAGTGCGTTTGTGTGTTCTCATCATTTCAATGATTTTTATAAACAAGGCCCAGTCAACGCTGGATTTGCACATCGTTTGCTATTAAAACATGGAGCAGTCCCAGTGATAAAAGACCCCATTCATGTAAGTACAACTGCATCAGATTTCTGTCTTTTGTTAGAAATCAGCACATACGTGAATATATGTCAATGGAAAACAAAGCTGTATTTTTCTTTTATAAATATAATAAAACTAAAGACTTTTTGGAGATATGAAGGATGCAGTACTACTCTATAGGTACTCAAGATTAACATGAGATTAGGTGAAACGTATGTATGTTATGTATCCTTTAAAGTGTGAGAATTAACTTGCACTAGTCTACGGATGCACGTGAGACCGCTGCACATACTAGGTGCTTCAGATGAAAGCCTCAGTCAATGTCCAAAATGACTGAGATGGCCAATCAAAGCAGGCAGGGTTTACTGTTCACAGAAGCAGAACCCAAAGCGAGGTAAGATAATGCTGCAAATCATTTAATATTAGTTAACTTTTAATGATATGTTTACGATAGTGTTATGGCCGATAGCTATATCCAGTGATGCAAACTATTCAAATTTTTTTTTTTCTCAAATATGGCCACTTGATTTTGAGAGAAAGAGAGGTGTGTAAATTGCCTGCGTCTCTTTCTCTCTACAAACAATGAAGCTGAGTTTAGTTGCTTAAAAACAGCGATTTTACCCTCCTCCTTGCTGAGAAATATAATGTAACAATTCAGTATCGATTAATAAAAGTTGCGTGGCAGCGCTGACAACAAGTTTATGAGCTTCTGAATGTTACCTTTTGCACAGCGCAATCTCAGATCTGTGTGCCAGTGGTGTGTGTGTGTGCGCACACGCCCATCAATTAATGCAGCGCATTAACATAGAACGGTGATTAAACTGAACAGTTTTAATTCATTGGCCTTGTCACACACATATACGTACAGTGATGTTCAGTACGGTCACACTGTATATCTTTTATTCAAGAAACTTTTGAAAAGTTTAAAAAAACTATTTATGAAAAAATCTTCAGAAACTATTTGCATGAAATTCAAATAGGCCTATAGTTTCTTTTTTATTATCATTTAAAAATGTGTATGTACTGTACAAAGCTTTAATGCATTCTGTATAATATACATTGTTTGCACAATGGTTAACCCAACAAAATAAAAAATGGCACGTCATTCTGAAAAGGTTGCTGACCCCTGCTTTACGACATAAATGTTACAGCAATTGTAAATCCTTGAATGTGGAAATCAAAAGTTGCCATTTTTCTAATTTTTTTTCATTATGTTCAGTCGTTTCACAGAAATAATCTTTTCAGCCTTTTCCTCATAGGCGACATGAATTAAACAAGGGTTCATGATCAGCCCTTTTGATGCCTCACCTTCTCAGTTTGCGTTAGCCCATTGGAATGGCTATTAGGAAAATTCTTGGGTAAGAAACGGCTTCTAATCAATCTGTCAGCTCCACATAACTCCCAGTTTTCAAGCATAAACACCTCGAATCCTCTTGACAAATTCTCTCTCAATAGTAGGACATTGATCATGCAATCAATATGATAAAATCATGGGTCTAAGCTTGGCTGGCAAAAGTCGACCACCTCAGCTTTCAAAGCTATGCCTATCCATCCAGATTCATGGCACTTATTTGGGGTATGCTGGCACAGGAAATTCTATTTTGTTATGCTTAACTTACGGTTGCAAAGCAGCACCAAGATTTTCTGACTTGTTTTCAGAAGCAGTTTATTGGAATTGTCAAACAATTACGCAAAGTAATCCTCATAGCATCTACCTTTTAGACAACTCAAATAGTTCTGAGTATTGAACTCACTGTCAGTTGCTGCAAGAGCACTCCCGGTGGAGCAAATATGTTTCTCTTTCAACTAACGGCGAAGCTCACCCATCCGATACTGAGAATATTGAAATCCCGTCAGATGCTGCGAGAGCCTCCCAGTCGGGCAAACCTGTCCATCTATCAGCGAGGCTTACCTAACTGATGCAGTGAGTAATGAACTCCCGTCAGATGCTGTGAGAGCCTACCGTTCAGGAAAACATGGGCTTTTCCGTCGTCTACTGACGAGGCTTACCTGTCCGATGCTGTGAGTATTGAGTTTCCATCAGATGCTTCGAGCGCGCCTCCCGGTCGCACAACTTTGGCCAGTAAAGTCCACCCATCTGACGCAGTGAGTTTCCCCCGTTAAAGCTACGTGGACCTTTGCGGTCAGTCAATTCGAGCCTCGTCCACACCGTCATCGACCAGTAGAGTTTGACCGTCTGACGCTATGAGCTGATCCCATCAAGAAGCAGTGTGAGCCCTCCTGATCAGACTTCCCAAATCACGCTGCTCCTTGTCCATTGTCTAGTGGGGCCCATCTTCCCAGCGCAGCGAGCTGCTCCCGTTGGAGACAGTACGGGCACCTGGTCGGACAGCCAAACACACTGCTTTTCTTTATTGGTCGGTAGGGCTCATTGGTCTGATGCTGTGAGCTGCTCCCGTCAAGAAGCGGTATGAGCCCTCCGATTGAGCACCCCAAATCACACTGTTCCTTGTCCATTGGCCGGTAGGGCCCTTCCACCCAGCGCCGTGAGCTGCTCCCGTTGGAGTTTGTGTGGGCCCTCCCAGTCAAAAAGAATAAGTTTCTTCCTGAAATGCCAGCCCGTCAAATTTTCGGCGCTCATTTTGGGTGGTTATTTGTCGGGTGGCTGTCCTTTGCTCTATTGCTTTTTGGGGGTACTCTGGGTTCGGGCCAAAATTTCGAGCTCAGACTCCTCCCCTCAAACAGCATGCCAAATATGCATAACCTTTACTCTGTTTATTATATGTAAGTGTGAACTTGTGAAATTATGTTTTATTAACAAAGTTCGTGAGGAGCACTTTTAGATAATTAACCTAATTAACACGAGAGGAGCACAATCAGTAATCAACCCAGTTAACAAGACAAGAGGTGTGTATATACAATATATACACAGCAGACTTACCTTCGTTCCTTGGCAGTTTTCCAGCAATCCCTCGGCCACCCCTTCTCCGCACTTACAACTATTCCTGTCTTAACCTGTAAGGGGTACTCTGGGTTCGGGCCAAAATTCCAAGCTCAGATCCCTCCTCCCGGACAGCACGCCAAATACGCATAACCTTTACTCTGTTTATTATATGTAAGTGTGAATTTGTGAAACAACCTTATAAGGTCCCAAAGTATGATTGACCTCCCTACTGTGCTAAAGTCATACAATGCAACATTTGTTTTGATGAAAAAGGGAAGAAAAGCACTCTTGGTAATAGATTAAATTATGACTTAATCAAACTGCACGTATACAGGATTATTACGGAGGCAGCTGGCGCTGAGGAGGAATTTTCAGCTTTACTCACAAACTACAGTTTTATTAATGAGGTGAGAACCAGACACGTTATAAACCTAAATACTACTCAATAAATTGAAAAGTGTTCAAGTAATATCAGAAGATGCTTGTTGTTGTAATGATGACAGTCGCATGTACAGTACACAAGTAGTAGCTCACTAAGATGAGGGGGAAGCTCAGTAAAACATTGTTCTGTTTCTGTTCTGGCAGTGGAAACAAGTTACTGCAATTATTCTGACAGCGTAACCAGTTTCAATCAGCGTCATGTGCGGATGAATAATATTTACCGTTTATGTGTATGTGGGAGTGTGCTAAATTTGTTGTGTTCAGAGTTATTTCAGTAGTGCTTCCGTTTTTTTCTGTGTATTTATGTGTGTTCTTTGTGATTGTTCAGATGATTCAGAATCAGACTCTCCCTCCAACATATGGCAAGCTGTTTTAACATTTAATCCTTAAAATTAACTAATATGTATTTTCATGCTAGTATTACTTTGTTCTGTATGCTTGCAAATCCTCTCACTGTAACACGATTTAAATAATATGTTAATTTAGTGTTTCTCAACAGGGGCCGTACCGCCCCCCCAAGGGGCATTCGGAAAACATCGGGGGGCGCTGGAAACAATATTTTTGAAAGTGGGCGCTGAGATGTTCTTGGGGGGCGTTTGGTTAAGGCGAGTTTACACCAAAGATGTATGAGCTGAAACTTGCAAAAACTTGCATCCGTTTATGCAGCGCTCCCACTCAGATACTGAACCACTGATTATAATCAGGATCTGTGTGCTTTGACGAAACGTGTCGCGACGTTCGTGCCCGGTGAAGTAGTGTAAGTTAGGGTAAGCTGCTAGTTTACACCAATACTGCCGCTTCTAAGCTATCATTTCCATAGCTTTCTGTAGAGAGCTACCAGACTTCCAGTGAAAACAATAGCAAACATTCAGACACGTTAAAGCACAATGTGCTTTTTCTTGTTAAGAAAATTTAATATGAATGCTTTTTGTTTGCTGTTTGGCGGTTGGTTTGAATGCCAAATTTCAAGAGTTTATTCAACACTCATAAATATAGCCTAATTTATATTCACGTGGTTTTTCTGCTCCTTGGGAAACTAATGATAGGCTAATGGTATTTCAAGTCCAGTCAAATCAAATATGTCATGAATGTCATGTGGCATTCAATGACATATTTTTAAAATGATGTACGGGCTACTGTGGGCTGTTATATTTGAGTTAAAATACATGCTTTTAAAATATGTTTATATTACAAATAAATTAGAGCCTATAATATACACTACCATTAACAAAAAGGTCAGTAAGATTTTTTAATCGTTTTGAAACATTTTGAGGTAATAACTTCTCATAGTCACACAGCGTGTTAGGAACTATAAATACTCTTAAAGGGGGTTACAATGGTGTTTCATGTATTCAGAGTTGTTCACAGTGTTAAAGAGATGCATTCTCATGCTAAACATGGCCAAAGTTTTAAAAAATAATTTGGACGAATGATGGAGAATTTCTGTGCCGAAAATCTTACTTCCGGGTTGGTACAAGTTTCGGCTGTTTTTTTTTTATTGTGGATTTAATGACGTAGACGATGGTGGAACTCCTTATATGAGCATTTCTCTCTAAATAAAACAGGCACACATCGACCAGGGGAGAGTGGGACCCGTGCCCATCGACGCGCTTCATCATGAAACCGTCATCAGCCCTCATAGGATTTGTTCGAGAATGTCTCCAAATAAGTGTGTTTTTGGATGTGATGGAAAGTTTACCGTGTTCAGCTTCCCAAAGAACCCTGTGATACATGAACAGTGGATGCAGTTTTTTTTTTCCAGGGCAGCAATGGAGTGTAGCAAGTGCGTTTGTGTGTTCTCATCATTTCAATGACTTTTATAAACAAGGCCCAGTCAACGCTGGATTTGCACATCGTTTGCTATTAAAACATGGAGCAGTCCCAGTGATAAAAGACCCCATTCATGTAAGTACAACTGCATCAGATTTCTGTCTTTTGTTAGAAATCAGCACATACGTGAATATATGTCAATGGAAAACAAAGCTGTATTTTTCTTTTATAAATATAATAAAACTAAAGACTTTTTGGAGATATGAAGGATGCAGTACTACTCTATATGTACTCAAGATTAACATGAGATTAGGTGAAAACGTATGTATGTTATGTATCCTTTAAAGTGTGAGAATTAACTTGCACTAGTCTACGGATGCACGTGAGACCGCTGCACATACTAGGTGCTTCAGATGAAAGCCTCAGTCAATGTCAAAATGACTGAGATGGCCAATCAAAGCAGGCAGGGTTTACTGTTCACAGAAGCAGAACCCGAAGCGAGGTAAGATAATGCTGCAAATCATTTAATATTAGTTAACTTTTAATGATATGTTTACGATAGTGTTATGGCCGATAGCTATATCCAGTGATGCAAACTATTCAAATTTTTTTTTTCTCAAATATGGCCACTTGATTTTGAGAGAAAGAGAGGTGTGTAAATTGCCTGCGTCTCTTTCTCTCTACAAACAATGAAGCTGAGTTTAGTTGCTTAAAAACAGCGATTTTACCCTCCTCTTTGCTGAGAAATATAATGTAGCAATTCAGTATCGATTAATAAAAGCCGTGTGGCAGCGCTGACAACAAGTTTATGAGCTTCTGAATGTTACCTTTTTGCACAGCGCAATCTCAGATCTGTGTGCCAGTGGTGTGTGTGTGTGCGCACACGCCCATCAATTAATGCAGCGCATTAACATAGAACGGTGATTAAACTGAACAGTTTTAATTCATTGGCCTTGTCACACACATATACGTACAGTGATGTTCAGTACGGTCACACTGTATATCTTTTATTCAAGAAACTTTTGAAAAGTTTAAAAAAACTATTTATGAAAAAATCTTCAGAAACTATTTGCATGAAATTCAAATAGGCCTATAGTTTCTTTTTTATTATCATTTAAAAATGTGTATGTACTGTACAAAGCTTTAATGCATTCTGTATAATATACATTGTTTGCACAATGGTTAACCCAACAAAATAAAAAATGGCACGTCATTCTGAAAAGGTTGCTGACCCCTGCTTTACGACATAAATGTTACAGCAATTGTAAATCCTTGAATGTGGAAATCAAAAGTTGCCATTTTTCTAATTTTTTTTTTTCATTATGTTCAGTCGTTTCACAGAAATAATCTTTTCAGCCTTTTCCTCATAGGCGACATGAATTAAACAAGGGTTCATGATCAGCCCTTTTGATGCCTCACCTTCTCAGTTTTGCGTTAGCCCATTGGAATGGCTATTAGGAAAATTCTTGGGTAAGAAACGGCTTCTAATCAATCTGTCAGCTCCACATAACTCCCAGTTTTCAAGCATAAACACCTCGAATCCTCTTGACAAATTCTCTCTCAATAGTAGGACATTGATCATGCAATCAATATGATAAAATCATGGGTCTAAGCTTGGCTGGCAAAAGTCGACCACCTCAGCTTTCAAAGCTATGCCTATCCATCCAGATTCATGGCACTTATTTGGGGTATGCTGGCACAGGAAATTCTATTTTGTTATGCTTAACTTACGGTTGCAAAGCAGCACCAAGATTTTCTGACTTGTTTTCAGAAGCAGTTTATTGGAATTGTCAAACAATTACGCAAAGTAATCCTCATAGCATCTACCTTTTAGACAACTCAAATAGTTCTGAGTATTGAACTCACTGTCAGTTGCTGCAAGAGCACTCCCGGTGGAGCAAATATGTTTCTCTTTCAACTAACGGCGAAGCTCACCCATCCGATACTGAGAATATTGAAATCCCGTCAGATGCTGCGAGAGCCTCCCAGTCGGGCAAACCTGTCCATCTATCAGCGAGGCTTACCTAACTGATGCAGTGAGTAATGAACTCCCGTCAGATGCTGTGAGAGCCTACCGTTCAGGAAAACATGGGCTTTTCCGTCGTCTACTGACGAGGCTTACCTGTCCGATGCTGTGAGTATTGAGTTTCCATCAGATGCTTCGAGCGCCTCCCGGTCGCACAACTTTGGCCAGTAAAGTCCACCCATCTGACGCAGTGAGTTTACCCCGTTAAAGCTACGTGGACCTTTGCGGTCAGTCAATTCGAGCCTCGTCCACACCGTCATCGACCAGTAGAGTTTGACCGTCTGACGCTATGAGCTGATCCCATCAAGAAGCAGTGTGAGCCCTCCTGATCAGACTTCCCAAATCACGCTGCTCCTTGTCCATTTTCTAGTGGGGCCCATCTTCCCAGCGCAGCGAGCTGCTCCCGTTGGAGACAGTACGGGCACCTGGTCGGACAGCCAAACACACTGCTTTTTCTTTATTGGTCGGTAGGGCTCATTGGTCTGATGCTGTGAGCTGCTCCCGTCAAGAAGCGGTATGAGCCCTCCGATTGAGCACCCCAAATCACACTGTTCCTTGTCCATTGGCCGGTAGGGCCCTTCCACCCAGCGCCGTGAGCTGCTCCCGTTGGAGTTTGTGTGGGAACCTCCCAGTCAAAAAGAATAAGTTTCTTCCTGAAATGCCAGCCCGTCAAATTTTCGGCGCTCATTTTGGGTGGTTATTTGTCGGGTGGCTGTCCTTTGCTCTATTGCTTTTTGGGGGTACTCTGGGTTCGGGCCAAAATTTCGAGCTCAGACTCCTCCCCTCAAACAGCATGCCAAATATGCATAACCTTTACTCTGTTTATTATATGTAAGTGTGAACTTGTGAAATTATGTTTTTATTAACAAAGTTCGTGAGGAGCACTTTTAGATAATTAACCTAATTAACACGAGAGGAGCACAATCAGTAATCAACCCAGTTAACAAGACAAGAGGTGTGTATATACAATATATACACAGCAGACTTACCTTCGTTCCTTGGCAGTTTTCCAGCATCCCTCGGCCACCCCTTCTCCGCACTTACAACTATTCCTGTCTTAACCTGTAAGGGGTACTCTGGGTTCGGGCCAAAATTCCAAGCTCAGATCCCTCCTCCCGGACAGCACGCCAAATACGCATAACCTTTACTCTGTTTATTATATGTAAGTGTGAATTTGTGAAACAACCTTATAAGGTCCCAAAGTATGATTGACCTCCCTACTGTGCTAAAGTCATACAATGCAACATTTGTTTTGATGAAAAAGGGAAGAAAAGCACTCTTGGTAATAGATTAAATTATGACTTAATCAAACTGCACGTATACAGGATTATTACGGAGGCAGCTGGCGCTGAGGAGGAATTTTCAGCTTTACTCACAAACTACAGTTTTATTAATGAGGTGAGAACCAGACACGTTATAAACCTAAATATACTCAAATAAATTGAAAAGTGTTCAAGTAATATCAGAAGATGCTTGTTGTTGTAATGATGACAGTCGCATGTACAGTACACAAGTAGTAGCTCACTAAGATGAGGGGGAAGCTCAGTAAAACATTGTTCTGTTTCTGTTCTGGCAGTGGAAACAAGTTACTGCAATTATTCTGACAGCGTAACCAGTTTCAATCAGCGTCATGTGCGGATGAATAATATTTACCGTTTATGTGTATGTGGGAGTGTGCTAAATTTGTTGTGTTCAGAGTTATTTCAGTCGTGCTTCCGTTTTTTTCTGTGTATTTATGTGTGTTCTTTGTGATTGTTCAGATGATTCAGAATCAGACTCTCCCTCCAACATATGGCAAGCTGTTTTAACATTTAATCCTTAAAATTAACTAATATGTATTTTCATGCTAGTATTACTTTGTTCTGTATGCTTGCAAATCCTCTCACTGTAACACGATTTAAATAATATGTTAATTTAGTGTTTCTCAACAGGGGCCGTACCCGCCCCCCAAAGGGGCATTCGGAAAAACATCGGGGGGCGCTGGAAACAATATTTTTGAAAGTGGGCGCTGAGATGTTCTTGGGGGGCGTTTGGTTAAGGCGAGTTTACACCAAAGATGTATGAGCTGAAACTTGCAAAAACTTGCATCCGTTTATGCAGCGCTCCCACTCAGATACTGAACCACTGATTATAATCAGGATCTGTGTGCTTTGACGAAACGTGTCGCGACGTTCGTGCCCGGTGAAGTAGTGTAAGTTAGGGTAAGCTGCTAGTTTTACACCAATACTGCCGCTTCTAAGCTATCATTTCCATAGCTTTCTGTAGAGAGCTACCAGACTTCCAGTGAACACAATAGCAAACATTCAGACACGTTAAAGCACAATGTGCTTTTTCTTGTTAAGAAAATTTAATATGAATGCTTTTTGTTTGCTGTTTGGCGGTTGGTTTGAATGCCAAATTTCAAGAGTTTATTCAACACTCATAAATATAGCCTAATTTATATTCACGTGGCTTTTTCTGCTCCTTGGGAAACTAATGATAGGCTAATGGTATTTCAAGTCCAGTCAAATCAAATATGTCATGAATGTCATGTGGCATTCAATGACATATTTTTAAAATGATGTACGGGCTACTGTGGGCTGTTATATTTGAGTTAAAATACATGCTTTTAAAATATGTTTATATTACAAATAAATTAGAGCCTATAATATACACTACCATTAACAAAAAGGTCAGTAAGATTTTTTAATCGTTTTGAAACAAATCTCTTCTGCTCAGTAAGGTTGCATTTATTTGATAATAAAAAAAACCCCGCAAACAGTACATCTACAACTTGAAAGTACTGCTTTTTTTCTTTTCTTTCTGTTTTCCTCTCATGCTAAAGCTCCATTACTCCAGCTTTCAGTGTCACATGATCCTTCAGAAATCATGCTGATTGCTGCTCAAAAAACATTTATTCTTCTTCTTATTATTATTATACCTGGCACACCACAGTGACACAAAAGCAAGACTTGAAATTCAATGGACTAACAAAAATATAAATCAGGACAGCACTAAAATAATTTTGTAAATGAGGAGCATATGTTTCCCATCTTATTACTTCAAATCTTCAATTTGCATGTATGTATAAATGTGGTATTTACAGACCAAAATTACCATGTCCACTGTCATAAAAAAAGGAAATTCAATATATTCTCAAAACAGGGTATTTTCTAAAACTAAGGGATAAATATTAGCCTATTATTTTTCACTGAAAGCTGATAAATGATAAATCACAGGACAGTGTTGACAATTTTCTGCGCTCCTGAATGTTTCTATGTGCATGTGATCTGTACATCATGTGCAAGCTTGTGTGTTGTGTGCGTGCATGCAGTGTAGCAGCACATTAGTTTAGAACAGAGATTAGCTACCTGTACAATAAACTGTTTAAAATGTGAATTCACCCAGTTAGTTTTAATTTGTCCACATGCTACAAACAAACATGCTTGAGATATAACATCCTGCTCGTGATAGAGCGGTAGTGGAGCACTCTCAGAGTGACAGAAACCTATGATGCTCCGACTTTCAAAAAATCCACTCCTCGCTCCAGTCAAAAATCACGCCGCTCCACTCTGCTCACTCTGCCAGGAACGGAAGAACTAACAAAAATATCTTCTGTAAAAATGCCGTGGATATATTCTAAGCAGAAATTTTTATCAAGTCTTTTTAAATTTGGGGCAACAACGTCACCAAATATTTAGCAATGAAAATCACCAGCATGCTAAAAAACGAAATAACTATAATGTTATTGCACTTATTTTCAAATAATCTATTTTAAAAATGTATTTTACTGTCATTTCATTTTTTTCCCATTAATTTAATGGATCCTTGAATTAAAGTAATTTCTTAAAAAAAAAGTAATGACCCCATACATTTGAATGCTACTGTAAATATAATACCAGTACTCATTATAAACACAAAATAATCATCAACTCTAATAGTCTGTGAAGACAATTAGACTACTTTTTATTTGATGAGGGGGTGAGGGGGGTGATGTACCTGAATAATGGGTAGGGGGCACTGGCCCAAAAAAGGTTGAGAACCACTGTGTTAATTGATTATAAAAGTACTTTGTGAGATTGCGATTAACTGAAGTAAGTGACATGTTTTTAGTGATTATAAAGGAAGGCATATTTGCACACCTTCTAGGCTAAATATAATCCATTCAGAAATTGAATAAAAGTTTTGTATTTTGTGCTGCTAAAGGCCATACACCATGTACAAGCAGTAAAGTTTTGTGAGTGACATATAAATCCCTCATCCTTCACATAAATACGGGATTTATTTTCAAATGAGAGAAAAATATATATAATTTGTCAAAACAGATGTTCACTAAGCAATGTAAATGCAGACTAATAGATTAATACAAAAATATTTAAATATTTTTCAAAATATTTTTTTAAATGCATTTGCAATCATTTATAAAGTAATGACTAGTAAATCTTGCAATTCTTTGACTGTACATGGTTATTCTTGTTGTGGTAAAAGTTTATAGTTTTGCAGCACTTCAACAGTTATTTTAGATAATTTTATGATAGAAACACAGTAGCATCATGTTACTAAGCATGTCCAGAAATGTCCTTGTTTTCCAAAAAAAAAAAAAATTATTTCTTATTCTTTTCAAAAACATTACATTTTCACCAGATTTACATAGTCACACAGAGGCCCATTATCAGCAACCATCAGTCCGCTGTTGCAATCTAGTGTTATGTTTGCTAAGCCAAGTTAATCATTTTAAAAGGCTAATTGATGATTACGCTAGCACAGCTGAAATCTGTTATACTGATTAAGGGAGCAATAAAAGTTGCCTTCTTTAGGTTAGTTTAGTATCTGGAGCGTCAGGGGTTGTAGATTTGTGTATAGGCTCAAAATGGCCAGAAAGAAAGAACTTTCTTTGAAAACACGGCAGTCTATTGAAGTGCTTAGAAGCTATTCAATGCGAGAAACAGTGAGGAAACTTAAAATATCTTACTATGCTGTGAACTACTCCCTTCATAGAACAGTGCAAACCTGTTCTAACCAGAACAGAAAAAAGGAGTGGGAGGCCCCTGTGCACAACTGTGCAAGAGGACAGATACTGGAGAATGTGTAGTTTAAGTCAAAGACGCATCACAGGTCCTCAAATGGCAACTTCATTAAATAGTAGGGTACAACGGGGCTAAAGGCCCACCTTAAGAAAAAAAATTGCTGTTCACTGTGCGTAAAGTGTATAATTGCAGAAACAAAACAAAAAAAAAGATTGTATAGAACGTTAATGGAGCAACAGATTTTGTGTGGAAAAAATATTAAAAATCAAGTTGTTTGAGTTTAAAAAATCGTATAAATGTATGAGGTGGCAAGGGGGTCCGTTTACCCCACACACTGAGTAAAAGGCCCGCTAGCATGGGGTAAAAGGTCCATGGTATTGATACAAATACTTCAGCTAAAACATCATTTTAAACAAAATCATTTTAATAAGTAAAGATTCTGAAAGTATTGAAGGAGATCCAATAATAATTGAATATATTTTTATAGTAGTAACAACAAATTATATTTTATTATATATGATTAATATCATGTTTTTAAATATGATGGTTTCATTCTAAACATTTTGATTATCTCTAATAAGGACACCCAACATAATATATGATATTTACCATCTGAATCTAACCATGTCATGTCAAGAAATCTGTGCGCTGGAGACCTGCACGGGACAGATTTTTCAGTCCCGCTCCCGCAAGATTCTGTCACGCGCCCGCCCGCTCCCACAGAAATATATCTTATCTGGTCCCGCTCCCGCCCACGGCATTCATGTTTTGTCCCGCTCCCGCCTGCAAAAGCCAGCATAAAAATAATCTATATAGATTTTTTTCAGTACATCGAAGAAATTTACATGAAATGGTTCAGTAACATCTCCTAAGCTCCACAACATCTCAGCATAAACACTCCTGATAAAATATTTTTTATTTAGGCTAAGCATCAACATTCACAAACCACTGTTATTTTTTATAAGAATAGAAATTATGGGACGATTGTTGTTTTTTATGGAATAGCAAGATGCGAGCAGCGCTTCCTTTATTATCAGTAAAAGCTTACATCTCAGTTAATAGTGATCCCCTCAGTGGCGGCTTGTCGGGGGAGGCAGGGGAGGCACAGCTTCCCCAAAATTCTGAGGTGAAAATGGGAGGACGACGATTTAATGTTAATACAATTCACAATTCCTTTCGGTTCATGTCTCAGAATGTGTATTTTTTTGTTTGTAATTTCACAGCTGTAATAACATGTTACTGAAGTTGGAAAGCGCAGCTTTTCAATCGCAAATGTGCCGAATCTGCTAATGTAATTACAACCGCTAATGTTAGAGACGGGGAGGGGGAGGCTGGGAGAGAGATGAGCTCTCGTGCCTCCATTGGTAAAAAATTTGCCAATCAGCATCGAGTTTTCACTTTTAGTGCTAAGGAGTGTTGAGAAAAGAAACCTTGTAGCTGAGGCTAGCCTCCCTTCTGGTATATCAACCAATCATAGAGATGTAAATTACGTGATATTAGTTTGAACGTCTCGCGCTGTGCTGATAATGTACCAAGTACTTATGATGAGTAGCGATACTGAACATTTGATCGCCAACGGATTTACCAAGATGTCATTCAAACAATATATATATACAAATTAAAAATAAAGGGAAAACATGCCTAAGCTGGATATAGGCTACAGCAGTATGCTTAATTAAATAACACAACAGGCAGCTCTCTTTTAATACCGACGAATGTTTGCTTCAAGTGACAGACCAGAGCCGCGTTTCCACCGCAGGAACTTTACCCAGGAACTAGGGACTTTGGGCTGGTACTCGGTGTGTTTCCACTGCAGGAACCAGGAACTAAATAAAGTTCCGGGTAAAAAAATGCCCCTCAGAAAGTCCCTGCTGGCGAGGTGGTACTTTTTCAAAGTTCCAGAACTTCACGCAGCACTGTGATTTCAACCGGATCATTTTCAAAATATTACTGTTATTATGTCATGAAATGTAATTTTAAAAGAATTTCAGGCGAGAATATAGTTGTTTAAAACTAAAATCTGAGGTTTATTTATAAAGACAGCGCCTATTTAAAAATGTGTTTCACCGATTTCGGAGATGGTCAGCTCCACGCGATCAGCGGGAGCTCAGTGATCATGTATCCACGGAGAGCAGCCTCACCTCGGCTAGTCCTTCTGATATGTGCCGCTGGCTCTGATGTCCCTTTAGTGGTTATACATAAAATATAATTCGTTTTGAGTAATTCTAACAGGTAATCTTTGGTCTGTATTCAACTTATCTATATGTTAAAATGAAAATAAAAAAGGCAAATTGATGTAATATTTCATTTCATTGTAATGGCTGTATATATACACATTTCCATGAACTAAGCACATTTCTGCGGCTATTATTATCTTCAAATGAAAACGAAAGGAGGCAGTGGTATTTGATATCCTATTTCGTTTTATTGTAAATATACAGTGAGGAAAATTGCAGTAGCCAAGGTGAGCTGACTGATGTTATCAAGTACGCTGCTGTTTGCAGAATTACCGGATTTGTGTCGTCACGGTCATCACACTCCCGAGTCGAATGTGCAAAGTCCGAACTACCGGGGGGTGGGTTGGGGGGTTCCTGGGGGAAAAAGTTCCTGGTACAAATGTTCCGGGTAATTTCGGTGGAAACGCGGCACAGGTAAGTGAAGTTATATTATCTTGCTGTATGTGTGTCGTTTTCTTTACGTGTTCTGACTAAAAGCAACTAAAAAGCCATTTTAAAGTGATTAAGCAAATAATAATAATAAACAAATAATAAAAAGATTTGTTATAACACAATAAATATATGCACAATTAATCTTTCACAATGTCTACACTTTGTGTGGTAAAATGAGAGGATTCATGAGCATGCAATTTCAGCACTGTGAGTAGATTTTAACTTAATCACCTCTGATCGGCCATTGCGTTCCAGAAATCGACAGCTGAGTCTGTGATTGGCTACATTGCACAAACCTTTAAATACATGTTATAAATAGAAACTATGCCTAGCTTGCTCATGTCAATTATTTTAATGTTAATATTAGTTGTTCTTTTTGCTTTTGTGCAACAGATAAATAACAATTTATATGTTTAGACACTTTTATGTTTAGATAATTTCTATTTTGCAGGAGTTCTGCGAATCATTTTTTCTCCCACATCCCACACACACACGAGTCTCTTCCCACCTGCACTCGCCCATCAAGAGTTTTCCCGCGCTGCACCCTGTTGCGTTTGGTCCCGCGGGTCCCGTGGTACTCCCACGGGAGTGCAGGTCTCTACTGTGTGCCTTTAGCCCCAACAGCAGGGGTGCTTTTTACCCCAAATAACATACTTTTATATATTTTTTTGTTATTTAAAAACTGTTTCTTTAATTATCTTAAACAAAACTGAAAATCATAAAGAAGACCTTTGTCTCAAAATATATGGTTAATTATTTTTTTTTCCCCACATTTTTATGATAGTTCATTATTTTCCATAATGTAATGATAAAATTAAACTTTCATATATTTTAGATTCATTGCACACCAACTGAAATATTTCAGGTCTTTTATTGTTTTAATACTGATGATTTTGGCATACAGCTCATGAAAACCCAAAATTCCTATCTCGAAAAATTAGTATATTTCATCCGACCAATAAAAGAAAAGTGTTTTTAATACAAAAAAAGTCAACCTTCAAATAATTATGTTCAGTTATGCACTCAATACTTGGTCGGGAATCCTTTTGCAGAAATGACTGCTTCAATGCGGCGTGGCATGGAGGCAATTAGCCTGTGGCACTGCTGAGGTGTTATGGAGGCCCAGGATGCTTCGATTGCGGCCTTAAGCTCATCCAGAGTGTTGGGTCTTGCGTCTCTCAACTTTCTCTTCACAATATCCCACAGATTCTCTATGGGGTTCAGGTCAGGAGAGTTGGCAGGCCAATTGAGCACAGTAATACCATGGTCAGTAAACCATTTACCAGTGGTTTTGGCACTGTGAGCAGGGTGCCAGGTCGTGCTGAAAAACTAAATCTTCATCTCCATAAAGCTTTTCAGCAGATGGAAGCATGAAGTGCTCCAAAATCTCCTGATAGCTAGCTGCATTGACCCTGCCCTTGATAAAAACACAGTGGACCAACACCAGCAGCTGACATGGCAACCCAGACCATCACTGACTGTGGGTACTTGACACTGGACTTCAGGCATTTTGGCATTTCCTTCTCCCCAGTCTTCCTCCAGACTCTGGCACCTTGATTTCCGAATGACATGCAAAATTTGCTTTCATCCGAAAAAAAGTACTTTGGACCACTGAGCAACAGTCCAGTGCTGCTTCTCTGTAGCCCAGGTCAGGCGCTTCTGCCGCTGTTTCTGGTTCAAAAGCACACGCCTGTGCACGGTGGCTCTGGATGTTTCTACTCCAGACTCAGTCCACTGCTTCCGCAGGTCCCCCAAGGTCTGGAATCGGTCCCTTCTCCACAATCTTCCTCAGGGTCCGGTCACCTCTTCTCGTTGTGCAGCGTTTTTTGCCACACTTTTTTCCTTCCCACAGACTTCCCACTGAGGTGCCTTGATACAGCACTCTGTGAACAGCCTATTCGTTCAGAAATTTCTTTCTGTGTCTTACCCTCTCGCTTGAGGGTGTCAATGATGGCCTTCTGGACAGCAGTCAGGTTGGCAGTCTTACCCATGATTGCGGTTTTGAGTAATGAAACCAGGCTGGGAGTTTTTTAAAAGCCTCAGGAATCTTTTGCAGGTGTTTAGAGTTAATTAGTTGATTCAGATGATTAGATTAATAGCTCGTTTAGAGAACCTTTTCATGATATGCTAATTTTTTGAGATAGGAATTTTGGGTTTTCATGAGCTGTATGCCAAAATCATCAGTATTAAAACAATAAAAGACCTGAAATATTTCAGTTGGTGTGCAATGAATCTAAAATATATGAAAGTTTAATTTTATCATTACATTATGGAAAATAATGAACTTTTATCACAATTTGCTAATTTTTTGAGAAGGACCTGTATGTATTAATTTTAGCAATTCTCATTTTCTACTTAAATCTACAACATTTAAAAAAACATCAAATATTAGATCAAGTAAGCACAGAATCAACTTTGCGCTGCTGCCCGCAATCACGTCAAGGATCAGACACATAAACGTGCATCTTGAAAAGCCGATGCTTTGGAAAGTGCTATGCCACGTTTTTGTGCCATCTAGTGGTTTAGATGAAAATAATATCAAAGGCCCCTTTTACCCCAGGGCACCTTAAGCCCCGTTGTACACTACCAGGCTAAAGACCAGTGTCAACATCAACAGTGAAGAGGCGACTCCGGGATGCTGGACTTTATGATGGAATTGCAAAGAAAAATAAATATCTTATGCTGGCCAATAAAAAGAAAATATTGAGATCAGCAAAAGAGCAGAGACACTGGACAGTGGAAGACTGGGAAAAATGTGTTGTGGACAGATGGACAGATGAGTCCAAGTTTGAGGTTTTTGGATCAAACAGAAAAACATTTGCGAGACACAGAACAAATGAAACAATGCTAGAAAAGTACTTACCACCACCAGTCAAACATGATGGAGGCAGTGTCATGGGGTGCTTTGGAGGTGGGAAAATGGGACATTTGTACAGAGTGGAAGGGACCTTAACTTTTGCTGGCTTGTGTGGCACATGCACATTTGTTTAGTGAAGTTCAAAAAAGACTTGTTTAAATAGTTTTGCATAATAAAATGCTAGCCTTGAATTAATTTATTCACTAAATGTTTGTCATGAAATCTTCCTACTTGTATGATTAATTTTGTTTTTAGAAATTCTTAATTTTATATTTTAGAACACTGAATAGGGCAAATAGTCGAAATATTTTTCCATACTCTTCTCTTTTTTCCCCATAAGTTCTCCAGACCAGCGAAACTCTGCAGGAACCGGTGAGCCAAAGGAATTCATGTTGTTTTACATAATCCTCTAAAATTACAACACAGTAACAAGTGTGTTCCATTCATTAACGGCCTTCAACATTGATCCTGCGACATGGAAGACCTTCACAAACAATGAAAACAGTGGCTTTGGCTATAAAGTGATACAGAAAGGTGCAAGGTGAGCTCACTCGACTTTACTACGAATCACTCAGAATAGCTGGACTGATAAAAATAAATTCACGGCTGACTTTAAGAGCTACAGAATATTTGAATCCAAGACTGATGTGCATATTAAAGCCAGTAATATAAAAAGCCTTAATACCTGTAACAAATTAATGAATTACTCAAGTAATATCATTTAAGATGACAAACTCAGATAACGTATATAACAGAAGGCCGTCATTTGAATTTCTAAGCAAAACATTATAATGTTGTTTTACATAATCCTCTAAAATTACAACACAGTAACAAGTGTGTGAAGTAGCTAAATGAGTTTATAAATGAAATAAGCGCAGATAAAATAGCAGTGTTGCAGTTGCCTTTTTCCATGCATTTCCTGGAAATGTCTTAAATCAATTTCCATATTTCTAAATTGCGTAGGAACCCTTATTGTTTTAATTTAGGTACTTAAATATCTATTTATTGGATCACAAAGGGTCCCCAAGCTGGGACGTTAACGCACGTTGCTTGAAGCACTGCTTGTACAAGGAAATCAGCTTCGACTGTTAGAAGATGTTTAAATAGGCTAAATGTTATAATCATAACAAAATTATTATTTAAGTTAAACATGGCATAACTACGAAAAAAGATGGCTGTAAGACCATAAACATAACAGTATTATCAAACACTGTACGAAATTCTGGTTCAAGCTCCGCCTACTTCTTTTATCCAAATACAGATACAGATACGAATACTTCTGTGACTGATACAGATACAAATACAGATACAAATACTGGCTTCGCTGCACACCCCTAATATATATATATATATATTAATAGCTATTTATTGGACACTAGTACTTACAGTATGTAGTTACTAGTATTTATTTATTATTTACTAATATTCATTCATTAGCTACAACTTCTTATTTTTTAGATACTAGTACTTATTGATTTGCTACTAGTATACATTTATTAGATACTAATACTTATTTTAAATGTTACGACTAAGATTTTAAAGGCCATTCTGACTAACCATAAAATAAGTTAAGTTAATGTTTCTAGTAATCGTTACAAAAGATACTAGTGCCCAATGAATGACAACTAGTATCTAGTAAATAGGTATTGGAATCAAATGAAAAGTAGTAGTATTTAATAAATAAGTACTATTAACTAATGAATGCATACAAGTAATATTTAAAAAGATATTAGTCACAATTGGAATACATACTAGTCAGAACTGAATAGTTGAATCTGAATGACAGATCCCCATAGAAGTGAATGGCAAGGATTTAACTGGTTTACTAGTAACAATAGAATGTTTACTAATCACTACTGAAATAAGTACTAGTATCTAATAAACACAAACTATAATATCTAATGAATAAGTGCTGTTATCTTTAGAAAGATGCTAGTACCTAAAGAATAATCACTAGTACCCAACAAATAAGTAGTCCCCAATGGAATAGATAAAAAATAGGTATTAGAAGAATCTAAATAGATACTATGTTTTATATATTAAATGTTAAAATGGCTTGCCATACAGTTTTGACTGGTTGCTATTATTAATTACTTAATACTTGCTATGGGGTTCTCAAAACATTTCTCTCTGAGTCAGAGGCATTTTTTATGCAAAATCATCTTAGTATTACACAAATCTTGGTAATACACTGTAAAAAAATGACTTTTCCCCCCTAAGTTGTAAATAAAGATTATTGGAGAACATTTTACAGGAAAATATAATTTGAATTTTCCTACTTTCACTACTTTTCAGTGTAGCACCGAAACCAAGCATTTCAATCAGATAGTCAGGGACTGGAGCAGTGGTTATGGCAAAATAAAATATTACAATTGTAGGTTATGATACATTTAAAAACTCTTTAAACAACTCAGCTTTTTAGTTAATGCTTACTTACTATTATATTCACATTTTGGCGTTTCCGTTTCAAATTTAATGTCAGCATCATTGCTATTGGTTTTGAATTCAAAATATTATTTCCGAAATGCTGAAAGTTATTTCTCATTTAACTTAGTCACAGTAATGGTTTTAGAAAGAGGTGAGACACTGAGAAAAAAGAGGTTTTGTTGGTACCTCGTTTCCTCTGTGGAAGTTCCTCTTTAGTCACATGCATCACTCTATTACCATTAGATTTTTCTCTCAGTCCCAGCTAAGATTCTTCACTCAGACTTGTGACTCAATGAGTATCAGTCTCTTTTGTTCACCCTCCACCTCTGTTTGTACCTTGGTGCAGAAATGGACCAGAATTTCTGGTTGCCACTGTGTTTGTTTTATGGTAAGTTAAATTTTATCTGTAATTAAATATGTGGCATAAGCTATGAAATTACCAAATGCCATAAAGATAGCAATTAGAAATAAAAAGTATTTTCTTCACCTGTATACTTGTTGTAAGATGAACAGATTGTGGATTCTGTGATATTTTGCTTGATTATTTTTATTGCTACTATATAAATAAAAACATTATTACAAGAAAATTTCAGTGTGCAGGTATTTTGTCTAATCTGTTAGATATGCATTGCTGCCAAGCCCATGGTATTATATTTGATATGCAAATAATAATAATAATAATAATAATAATAATAATAATAAAAACAACTTGAAGTGATGTGTGAAGTGACTAAAATGTCTGAGCTGCTTTAGGTGAAAGAAACTTGCACTTAAAAATTTGTCAGTGCCATTTTTTTTTCCTCAACATGCACATCAGTATTTTTTATTTTTTTCTTAGGCATGTTCATGAAAGTTACTTAAATGTCCTAATTGAACTATGGCCTAATTTTGGCTTAACCAAAGCCCTGTCTTGTGAAACAAGGCCATAGAGTGACAAATGATATTTATATGCATTTTATGTACATATTCATTAATTTACATTAAGCAGAATTTCTTTTTCAATATCTGCAACAAATTGTTACAGAGGAAAGTACTTAGTTTCATAATTCATTTAAAGACTTGTCATTTTGCTTTCTTTTACATGATAGTATTCCATTCATTAACGGCCTTCAACATTGATCCTGCGACATGGAAGACCTTCACAAACAATGAAAACAGTGGCTTTGGCTATAAAGTGATACAGAAAGGTGCAAGGTGAGCTCACTCGACTTTACTACGGATCACTCAGAATAGCTGGACTGCTAAAAATAAATTCACGGCTGACTTTAAGAGCTACAGAATATTTGAATCCAAGACTGATGTGCATATTAAAGCCAGTAATATAAAAAGCCTTAATACCTGTAACAAATTAATGAATTACTCAAGTAATATCATTTAAGATGACAAACTCAGATAACGTATATAACAGAAGGCCGTCATTTGAATTTCTAAGCAAAACATTATACATCAGAGTTGTGCAATTGTGTTTCTGTTTTTCATTTTTAGTCAGAAGGCACTGTAAAGTAATTACATCTCTACTTTACAAATAGCTACTGTTGTCACTGTAATGTAGGTCAAGCTAGACATTTTCATTTGTCAATTACTAAATTAACATAAGAAAACAGAGCCACTGCGACTGTTCTGGTCCAGTTAAAAATATTCTTTGAACATTAATACTGTTTAATCAGAAAGCAAACGTTTTGAATTCCAAATTTTCCGGTAGTTTTAATTTCCCCTTTCTGTGATTTACTGTAATAGAAAAATATTTTGCAACACTATCCAAAAACCAAGCTGATGTACACACTTTTTTGTCTTTAATTTTGAAGTGAAGTGAAGTGAAGTGAAGTGAAGTGAAATGAAGTGAAGTGACGTGTGGCCAAGTATGGTGACCCATACCTGGAATTTGTGCTCTGCATTTAACACATCCAAAGTGCACACACACAGTAGTGAACACACACAGTAGTGAACACACACACCGTGAACACACACTCAAAGCAGGGGCAGCCATATTGCTGTTGCGCCCGGGGAGCAGTTGGGGGTTTGGTGCCTTGCTCAAGGGTCTCACCACAGTCATGGTATTGAGGGTGGAAGAGAGCGCTGGTTATTCACTCCCCTCAACGACAATTCCTGCCAGACCTGAGACTCAAACCCGCAACCTTTGGGTTACATAACCAGCTAAGAACGCCACAGACTTCTCTTTTATTAACATCTTATATTCTTTCTGTCGTCTTCCATAGTCTGCTTGTGAGTGATCCTTTAATACAACACAGCCAAACTCAAAGAGGACAAATTTATGACTGTTCTGTTACCAGAGGAAACTGCGTGCCACTGGCCATTACTGGTACTTAGTTTTTTTGTATGATGCTTTCAAGTATGTAAAATAGGATACTATTTTTATTATTTATGATAATAAATATTTCCTCTTTTTATTCAACAAAGTCCCAGCTGAAGCTGTCAACATGTCCCTTGGACTTTCAATGTCTCTAGATCCTCAGTCTTCAAGAACAGTGGTAAGTTTCATACAAACGTAATTCCAGAAAAGTAAGGGCATTTTATAAAATGCAATAACATCAAAAATATGTGATTTGTTAATTTGTTTATTTAATTGACAGAAGTACAAAGAAAGTTTTCCAATGTTTTACTGACCAACTCAACCTTCTGGTATTGTTCGGTCATTTTAGAATGGATTTTTATTTATTTTATTTTTTTATTTATTTTAAAAATCACTACTACATCAGAATGGTACAAAGCTTGATGACTTTTATGGCAGTCACTATGTGACCACAATAAATAAATAAATAAATAACTAAATAAATAAATAATACATGGAATTGATTCGAAAAAGCTAAATGATCGTAAAAAAAAAAATAATATTCACACTTGTGTTGTTCGCAGTCAAAAATGACTGCCATTGGAAATGAATGGGAAATATGCAAAAAAAAAAAAAAAGAAATAATATTTTGTGTGTACAGTCTACATATCATTCACAATGCAGAAAAAAATGCACAGCAATGAAGGGGTGACACTCTATAACAGGGTTCCTCAAATCTTGCCCTGGAGGGCAGAGTTTAGCTCCAACCTTGATCAAACTCACCTACCTGTGATTTTCAGATTTGAGGATCCCTGCTCTGTTATATCAAGAGTGCAAAACAGACACACCTCATGCCCCACCCCATCCGACCACAGACACACATTTATGAATTAGTCTGACTGGTACACACAGCATGTTTTTGCAAATACTGAAATACAGTTAATAATTTAGCTACAATTACTTAGCTATCTAAATGGGGAAATTACATAGACTTATGTTTTTATATACAGGTACATTTTTAACCTAAACCCACCCCTACCCCTAAGCCTACCCTTCACAGAAAACTTCCTACATTTTTACAATTAAAAAAAAAAACCTTTATTTTTATAACAGTTTTACAAATGAGGACGTCCCCAAATTGAGGTTTTTGGTGATTTTGTCAGGTTTTGCTCACTTTTGGGTACAAATTTGTCCACAAAATATGGTTAAGTAGGTACACACATCACATCACACACACACACACACACACACACACACACACACACACACACACACACACTATTATACACACACAAATGAACTGGATTGGCTGTAACAATAGGGCAAAGAGCAAGAAGACTCAAATAAGTGAAAGTGAAAGGACATACAGCCAAGTATGGTGACCCATACTCAGAATTCATGCTCTGCATTTAACCCATCCAAAGTGCACACACACACACACGCACGCACACACGCACGCACACACACACACACACACACACCCGTAGCAGTGGGCAGCCATTTATGCTGCAGCACCCGGGGAGCAGTTGGGGGTTTGGTGCCTTGCTCAAGGGTACCTCAGTCGTGGTATTGCCGGCCCGAGACTCAAACCCACAACCTTAGGGTTAGGAGTCAAACTCTCTAACCACTAGGCCATGACTTCCCCCTTACATTTTTGTTGAACTTTGTTGTTATGTGTAATACAAATGTATTTCTTTGTGTTCAGGTTTGACTGTAGTAAAACTAATGCAAAAACTGATATTTCAAACCAACATAAAAAAAATAACCTTTTAAAAAATCTAATCCTTTACAAAAAGTTGTTGTTGAGAATGTCTAAATATAAATCCAAATCCACAACTTAAAAAAGTACTATATATATATATAGTAAAATTATATATATATATATATATATATATATATATATATATATATATATATATATATATATATATATATATATATATATATATATATATATATAATATTTACAAAATTAATTGTTTGTGCAATTAATCGTTTAAAGACTTATTTCTTATTCCTGAATGACAACGATTCAGCTATGTCTATTACGACTGTTTCACATTTCGAGTGTCAGTGGAGCGTGAGAAGCACTTTTTGTCCATGTTAATGAATCATTCATGCTGCTGCTGATCCAGAAAGAGCAACACAAACAGTCTTTTCAATCAGTGTGTCCCCCCATAGATCAGCAATGGTTTGTTCCAAAGTCACATGTCCAACATCACGTGATGTATTTTCTTTTTTGGAGGGAAATTTGAAGACAATGTGGAAAGTCATAACTTCTCCTCTTCAATATTTAATCTAGATTATTGTCTGCACATAGAGTAGATGAATTGACCGTCAACTGTGTTATCAACATGTTCTGGTGAACTTGCGTCACATGTTATATTTATAAATATGTAGAGAAAGAATATAAATACAAAAGTTAATCAAGGTCATGTACTAACTTTTCCAAGGTCAGCCATTTGCACAAGGCACCAAAAATGGCCGAAATGTCAACTGTGTTATTGGTCAACTGCGTTACCCATCAACTGTAACACAGTTGACAAGGATTAACACAGTTGACAATGTTGGCAATTCAGTGTGTTGTTGATAAAAATATACTGTATATTCACAAACTATAGTCATTACACAGAAAGTACATAGGAATTGCCTAAAACCATGGAAAACAATGGCAAGGCAAGGCAAGTTTATTTATATAGCACATTTCATACACAATGGTAATTCAAAGTGCTTACATAAAAGAAAGTAAAATAATCATTTAAGAAAAAACAAAACAAAGTAAAACAATGAATTTAAAAACTTTGAAAATTATTGAAACATTGATTTGAAATTAATTTAAAACAGTTAAAAATAGAAAATGATTTTACATAAAATAAAGTGAATACATAAAATACAGTGCAATCAGTTCGGACATCGCACAACTAAAGAGATGAGTTTTGAGTCTAGATTTAAAAGTGGCTAATGTTTTATCATATCTGATCTCTTCTGGAAGCTGATTCCAACTGCGGGCAGCATAGTAACTAAAAGCAGACTCCCCTTGTTTTGTGTGAACCCTTGGTATTTCTAACTGACTCGATCCTGCTGATCTGAGAACCTCCCCCCACATACACATCGAAATGTTGTAAAGTGCAAATTAATGCCAACAACTCCCTTTCAATGGTTGAATAATTTCTCTGACACAAATTAAACTTCTTAGAAAAGAAGCTAATTGGTCGATCAATGCCGTTGTAATCTTTCTGCAATAATGCAGCTCCAGCACCCAGCCCACTCACGTCTACCTTTAAATGGAAAGGATGGTCTCAACAAGGTGCTGTTAATACGGGAGCAGAACTCAGCAAAAGTTTGGCATTATCATAAGCATGTTGACAATTTCAGGACCATTCATATTTCTGTTTGCCTTCTAACAAATCTGTTAAAGGAGCAGCCACTGTTGAGAAATTGTCACAGAATTTTTGATAGTACCCAATCATTCCTAGAAATCTCATTAGCTCTTTCTTCGTAGAAGGAACTGGGAAATTATCAATGGCATGGACTTTTGCCCGAACAGGACACACTTTACCTTGTCCTACCACATTTCCCAAATAGACCACAGTGGCAAGTGCAAATTCACATTTCGCTAAATTTACCATCAACTTTGCTGTCTCAAAATGAGTAAATAAAGTGTGCAATTGGCAAAGATGTTACTCCTATGTCTGGCTATACACCACCACATCGTCCAGAATTACTGCACATCCTTCAAGCCCAGAGATTACCAAATTCATCAGGCGCTGGAATGTAGCTGGAGCATTTCGAAGACCGAAACTCATTCACTTATAAGAATATAATCCAGGAGACGTCATGAAAGCACAGACTAGTTTGGCACATCACGGTCAATATATAGATGGAACCAGTTTTAGAAGGAGGTAATGGCCCCACACAATCAATCGTTAGATGCTCAAAGGGATTTTTCACCACAGGTATAGGATACAATGGAGCAGGAGATATCACTTCGTTCGGTTTTCCGACCAATTGACAGACATGGCAAGTTTTTATAAAAGCAGCCACGTCTCACTTTAATCAAGGCCAAAAGAAATAACGCATCATGCTGTGATAGGTTTTCTTCACTCTGAAATGACCAGCAATGTCATCGTGAGCAGTTTTTAAAATGAACTCCCACAATCCCTTTGGTATCACTATTTGAACCACCAGGTCACCCATGATCATAACATGGTTTTAACAATGGGAAACACTTCCGTACCCCATATTTTACTCCCAGCCAAATTATTTCCCAAAATCAAATCCACCCCTTCGATAGGCAAAACTGATCTTAATGCAATTTCTGACCTCTCCTTTCACAACATCAGAATCTATCTGAACTCGGTGCAGAGAAAGCCGAAAATACGTCTAATCCAATACCTTGAATTAGAGCGCTTTTCCCCGTATCTGATTTTGAAGAAAACGGTAGTTTCTAATCCAATAAGAAAGATTCAGATGATCCCGTGTCACATAATATCATAACAGGTACCCTCGTCAAATCTTTCAAAGACACAGTCCCCATAGTTATGAACGGTTCGTATCCTGCTTGCAAAATACCCTTATTACTTCTGTAAGTCTTTACTTCTCCTTCATCTGATTTTAAAATCAATCCGGTAGTAGACATGAGACCAACGGCTTTGGGAACCACAGACTTATACTTATTTCTTAATATAGGGCAGTCTTTTTACCAGTGATTCTTTTCCAAACAATACCTGCAACTCGAATCTGGATCCACATTTCTAGCATGCTCTGATTTGTTCGGACCCATTTTCACTGCATTTCCGCTGTTATTTGGCTTTTTATAAAAATAATCACTGGCGCTTTTATGGATTAGTACATATTCGTCCGCAAGAATGGCAGTCTCAGCAGCCGTTGTCACATTATGTTCATTTACATAAATCGCGACACGCTCTGGGATAATGTTTTTAAACTGCTCCAAAACTATTAGATTAGAAAGTTCTTCAAAGGTACTAACACACAATGATGTACGCCAACGATTAAAGAGACTTGCCAATTCCCTTGCCACTTCAATGTGTGTTTTACGCTCATCTTTTTTATGCTTTTAAAACCGCCTCTTTTACTACCTTATTGTTCTTTCGATTTTCAGAAGAAAGTGAAATGAAGGCTTCCTGAGATTTTCCTTTCAAAACACTTTGTAGTAAGAGTGTACGTTCAGCATCGTTCCATCCCCTATCCTCAGCCAAGCTCTCAAATAGAGAAAAAAACACATCTGGATCTCGATCATTGAATTTAGGTAATCAGAGTTTAATCATCTGTACTAAACCTGTTATTCGATTTCCACTCGCCCCTGCAATTTCCTGATCATTGAATCAACATTACCACCAGAAAGCTTTCCTTGTCCGATCAATTTTAACCGTTCTGCATCCTGAGCTAATTTCACTTCTTCCATTCTTTGTTGCATTCTCAATGTTTCAGAATTCTGTTCTTGTTCTCGCTCTTGGCTTTTCAGTTTCTGTAATTCAAGTTGTCTGTCCAATTCACGTTCTTTATTTTGTATCCTAAGGATTTCTAACTGTTGCTCGTAGGTTAACTTGTTAGGTTATAACAACGCATGAGGTGTCGAAGTACCTTCAGGTGTCACCTCTTTATCAGACTGTGTCTCGGAAGTCAAAACTAACATCTCTCTTAATTTCTCCTCTACAGCCCCTCGCAGAGGTTTTACCTTAGTACTTTTTGTTAAAGCCAATTCAAAATCGAAATGTTCAGCTACTTTAAATAATTGCTCTTTTGAAAGAAACTCTAATTTACCCATTGTAGGAGCAACAAAAAAATCCTGTTACAAATCCATTTTAACCTGACCTTGTTGCTAAAAGAACATTTGAACAATAAAATGGCCACTTGAGTGACAGGTGGATTGCCGCTGCTGACAATGCCGTCACGCTAGGTGGGCGTGGCTTCAGCAACCAGCTCCCGCCTTTTAGCCCATTTTCGATTATCCGGGAGAGTCGTGCAGTGACGCGCTGCCAAGATGGCGACGGACCGATCTGCACACTTTGAGCTTTAAAAAACGCTCTTCAGGAGTCTACGGGTGACGTCACGGACACTACGTCCATGTTTTTATACAGTCTATGGTATTAGTATGTTATGATCGACAGTGTCAAACGCAGCACTGAGATCTAGCAATACCAGCACTGATATTTTGCCAGAGTCAGAATTTAAGCGAATATCATTTATTATCTTAATGAGTGCTGTCTCTGTGCTGTGATGCGTTCAGAAACCAGATTGAAAATTTTCCAGGTATCCATTTGAGTATTGTTCAGCTGATTAAAAACTACCTTTTCTATAATTTTGCCTATAAAAGGAAGATTTGATATTGGTCTATAATTGCTCAAAAATGGTGTTATCAAGATTGCTCTTTTTTCAGGAGGGGGCTTAACAACTGCAGTTTTCAGTGAGTTTTGGATATGTCCCAGAAAGAAGTGAGGCGTTCACCACTTCTAAGAGATCTGCTTCTAAACAGTTAAGCACACTTTTGAAAAAAGATGTGGGAAGTGTGTCAAGCAGGTTGACGATTTTAGATGCTGCACTATTTCTTCCAACATTTTGCTATGAATTGCTTCAAAAATAGACATAGTATCCTTTTGATATTGCGGCTGAATCTGTCTGACCTCTGCATTACTTGAGGATGTGCTAATCGCCTTCCTGATATTGAGGATCTTCTCAGAAAAGAAGGAAGCAAACTCATTGCATTTGCTGACTGAGAGCATTTCAATGGGAATCTGACTTGGGGGGTTTGTCAGTCTCTCAACAGTAGCAAAAAGAGTACGAGTGTTGTTTAAGTTACTGTTTATAAGGTTTGAGAAGAAACTCTGTCTAGCTATGGCTAGTTTCACATTAAAAGCATGAAGGATGTCTTTATAGATGCTATAGTGAATTGCAAGTTTCGTCTTCCACCACATCCACTCAGCTTTTCTGCATTGACTTTTCATACTCTGAACTGCTATTGATTTTCTCCAATCTGATTTCTGTCTGCTAATTTTCTTATTGACTATTACAGGCGCAATATCATCAATAACATTCTTAACTTTTGAGTTAAAGGAATCAAGGAGAAGATCAACAGAGTCTGCAGAAATGCTTGGTGTAAGTCGCTTTGGATAAAAGTGTCTGCTAAATGATTAAATGTAAATGTAAAGATATAGTCTCCATAAACAGCACACTAGTGTTCTTGTTAATGCATCTCTTTCTGACAGAGACAGACCTAGACATAGTGGTAGCAGTGATCAATAAATCAAAGAAAATACAGAAGTGATCAGATAGTGCTACTTCCTTAATAACAATGGATAAAATGTTTACACCCCTACTGATGATTAAATCTAGAGTATGTCCACCTTTGTGTGTGGGTCCAGGCACATGCTGAATCAGGTCAAAAGTGTTTAAAACTGTTATCATTTCTTTTTGTAGTTTTGTTTTCTGCATTATCTATATGAATATTAAAATCCCCTGCAATAGCAAAACAGTCAAACTCTGAGGAAATCATTGATAACATTTCTGTGAACTCTTCAACACAGGCTGGAGAGTATTTTGGAGGCCTGTAAATAATGATAAACTGAATGTGTGGAGCACCTTTCAGCACAATCCCTAGATATTCAAAAGACAAGTACTGACCAAATGTCACTAACTTGCATTGGTAGACATCTTTAAATAGAGCAGCTACACCTCCACCTCTCCTAACAGCCATGCAGACACTCATGAAAGTAAAGTTAGGAGGGGCTGCTTCATTGAGGACTGTTGCACTGCAGCTGTCTTCTAGCCATGTGTCGTTTAGAAACATAAAATCCAGATTGTTTGTGGTTATTAAGTCATTGATTAGAAATGATTTATTTTTTAGTGAGTGAATGTTTAAAAATGCTTACTTGATGGCAGAGCTTTGTGTCTTTACATTAATCTTAGTTTGATGCATAATAGGCCGCAGATTAGATGATTTTTCCCCTTCGGCTTGAAAAGGCCCTTGGACTTTTCTATCACATGATATAAAACTGAAATAGAGAAAGCTACAGGTACACTGGGTTCCCGCTTATTCTGTAAACATTTGTGAATGTTGCTGCTGTTATAGCGGGGACCCGACACATATCACTGAGTGCTGCTATCAGTTGTTTTTTGTTCACCTACAGCAGATGGAGGGTTTGGGCCCTGGCGTTGTGGCAGAGCTGTCACAGGAGCAGGGCCTGTGAGAGCTCTAGATGATTGGCTGATACTAGCACAATCTCGGGATCAGTTGTGCGAGCACATGGACCTGGTGCTCTGGCACCTCAGCCTGTTGGGCCTTCGGGTCAGCTGGGGAAAGAACAAACTCTCCCTGATGCAGAGGATCTCTTTTCTCGGTATGGAGTTGGATTCGGTCGAACAGACAGCACGCCTCACAGAGGAACGTGCGCAGTCAGTGCTAGCCTGCTTGAATACGTTCAAAGGCAGGACAGCGGTCCCACTGAAACTTTTTCAGAGGCTCCTGGGGCATATGGCAGCTGCAGCGGCACTTACACCATTCGGCCTGTTACATATGAGACCGCTCCAGCACTGGCTTTATGGCCAAGTCCCGAGGTGGGCGTGGAAGCGCAGCACTCACCGGGTCCAAGTTACACCGGCCTGTCGCCAAACCCTCACCCCGTGGTCAGATCTTGCGTTTCTCCGGGCAGGGGTGCCCCTAGAGCAGATCTCCAGGCATGGCTGTGTTTTAAACGGGATGCCTCCACCACCGGCTGGGGGGCCACGTACAATGGGCATGCAGTCTCAGGGGTTTGGACGGGCCTGCAGCTGCAGTGGCACATCAATTGCCTAGAGTTGTTAGCAGTGCACCTTGCCTTGAACCATCTCAAAGGTCGCTTATGAGGCAAGCATGTGCTGGTCCGAACAGACAACACAGCGACTGTTGCCTACATCACCCGACAAGGTTGTCTGCACTCCCGTCGCATGTCACAACTCGCCCACCACCTCCTCCTTTGGAGTCGGAAGGTTCTGAGGTCATGCCGTTCACATTCCGGGCTTGCTCAACCGTACAGCCGGCGAGCTGTCTCGAGCAATGCTCCTGGGAGAATGGTGACTTCATCCCCTGACGGTCCAGCTGATTTGGAGATGGTTCGTTTCCGCTCAGGTAGACCTGTTTGCTTTTCCAGAGACCTCTCACTGCCAGATGTTCTACTCCCTGACCGAGGGAACTCTCGGCATGGACGCACTGGCACACAGCTGGCCACGGGGCCTTCGCAAATATGGGTTTCCCCCAGTGAGCCTTCTCGCACAGACACTCCGGGAGGATGAGGAGCAAGTCTTGCTAGTGGCGCCGTATTGTGTGTATTTGCCCACTCTGACCTGGTTCCCCCGAACTAGGGCTCCTCGTGACAACCCCTCCTTGGCCGATTCCTCTGAGTAAGGATCTACTGACTCAGAGACAGGGCACCGTTTGGCACCTGCGCAGACCTTTGGAAACTCCATGTCTGATCCCTAGATGGGACGAGGAGGTTCTAGGTGACCTACCCCAGGAGGTAGTGAACACCATCACTTCGGCAAGAGCACTGTCTACGAGACACGCTTATGCCTTACAGTGGAACCTGTTCGTCGAGTGGTGTTCTTCTCGCCGAGAGGACCCCCGAAGATGCCCGATTGTGGTCGTGCTTTCCTTTCTGCAGCAAGGGCTGGAGCGAAGGCTGTCTCCCTCCACCCTCAAAATCCAGGTTGCTGCTATTGCTGCGTACCATGACCCCATGAATGGGAAGTCTTCAGGTAAGCATGATCTCATCATCAGGTTCGTTAGAGGGGCCAGTTAAATCCTTCCCGGCCCCCCTCTATACCCTCTTGGGACCTGTCTCTAGTGCTAAAATCACTACAGCAGGGCCCATTCGAGCCTTTGCATTCAGCTGAGCTAAAGTTCTTTCATTGAAAAACTCTGCTCCTGCTTGCACTGGCCTCCATCAAGAGGGTAGGGGACCTGCACGCATTTTTGGTCGACGATTCGTGCCTAGAGTTTGGGCCGGCTGACTCCCAGGTAATCCTGAGGGCCCGGCCCGGCTACGTGCCCAAGTTCCCACTACACCCTTCAAAGACCAAGTGGTGAACCTGCAAGCACTGCCCCTGGAGGAGGCAGACCCAGCCTTGGCTTTGCTCTGTCCCGTCCGAGCATTGAAATGCTACGTAGACCAGACACAAAGCTTCAGGACCTCAGACCAGCTCTTTGTCTGTTACGGAGGCTGGCAGAAGTTGAGAAGGGTAATGCCGTCTCTAAGCAGAGGATGGCCCACTGGATTGTGGATGGCCATAACCCTGGCTTATCAGGGCACAGGGTGTGCCCTGCCCATTCAGGTTGTGAGCTCACTCAACTAGAAGTGTTGCATCCTCCTGGGCACTGGCTCGTGGTGCCTCGCTGACAGATATTTGTAGAGCTGCGGGCTGGGCCACCACTAAAATGTTCACTAGGTTCTATAGCCTTCGTGTAGAGCCGGTATCCTCCTCTGTTCTCACCTCAAACGGGTAGTGGCCCCGGTTAGTGTCGGCTTGCTAAAACTGCTCCAGAGTGTCCGTACTGTAGACCCTGTTTAGATCCTCCATCACCCTAGGCAGCTGGACATGGCGGAACTCGTATGTGTAGAGTCCATGGTATAGCCTTAGAGCCCGTGTTTCCCCGGCAGACTTCTGCCTTCCCAAGAGGGTTTGAATCACCTCAAACTTCTCCATATACACCTAAACGGATGCTATGTGTGTATTTGCTTACAAAAACTTCGGGAAGGATGGGGCTTCCACAGCGTCCCTGTTCCAAGCGGAAAAGGTACGTTTTCCCAGTGTTATCCAATCTCACCCAGTGAGGTAGTGCTTGACAAGAGTGGAACTACTTGTTCCGAGCCCCGGCCTACACCTAATAGGGGCACAGGCGGCTCGCACAGGGCACTGGAAGGGGCAGCACCCATGGCGCTTTGGTAGGGATCCCAATTAGTCGGTCACTGACGTGACGTCGAGAGTGACCCACTGAAAGGGAACGTCTCGTTTACATATGGTAACCCTCGTTCCCTGAATGAGGGAATGGAGACGTCACGTCCCGTCGCCACGGTTGCTGTACCACCGCTGAGCCGCCGGGTCTCCGGCTTGGCTCCTCAGCGAAAGCCTGGAATGCATTGCACCTGCTGCCTTATACTCACGCTGTGATCAACGGCAGCTGGATGCAATAATTGCATGCCAATGTGCATTGGCTCGTTTAGTTTACACTCAAAGTAGATTGGTCTATCGAAGCGATATCCCAATTAGTCGGTCACCGACGTGACGTCTCCATTCCCTCCTTCAGGGAACGAGGGTTACCACATGTAACCAAGACATTTTGGCTTGTTCCTCTACACTTGGTATAAACTGTTGAGATGCTGAGGGGGTCCCTGACAATGGTCTGCTGAGTGTTCCGCCTGTTTTGGAAGTCCAGCAAGTAACTTTGTCTCAAGAACCACAATCCATTGTAGAAGTTTGCAAAAGTTCATGCAACAAGTATATTCAACAGGAGGCATTTTCTCTCTCTTCTGTTAGAATATAGGCAGTTGTTTTCCCGTCTCTGGAATGTAAGCTGCTGGAAAGTGGGAGGCAAAGCCTTCTTTTTGTAGTATTATTCCAGTCCCAAAGAGTTTTTAGTTTTAGTGTTTGTGCCAAAAATCTGTTGTTTGAGCACTGTGCTGATCTGCTGAAGTAAAAATCTTAGAAAAATCAGAGAAAAGTACAGAAATAAGAAGCAAAGCGCAGAGCAGTAAGCAAGAACGTCCGAATGGTAGCGAAGCCCGCTATATATAGATAAACTTAACTGATCTAATTACAGCCACAATTTCGATGAACTCCATATCCATAATATTATATACACATTATATTCACATTTGTCAAGGGTTAAAATGCATTCAGAATTCCTGATGAACCTATATAATATTATAGATTTGACATATATCTATTTCTGCTTAGTCATGACTTCATTTACTGTTATAATAATATAATATATATTTATTAACGTTAAAATGTATATTATAATGTGTGTGCGTTTAAACTGCTTTATGGATACTAAGTTCATTCCTACCTGTCAACTGTGTTACTTTGTCAGCTGTGTTTTGTGTGGTTTTTATATTATAAATCTTTTAAATGTGAACTAAACCGTCAGAAAAAAAGATGGGGATATAAGTTTTTGGTAAGGATGGTGAATAACACTAAATTCAGCATACTGCAGATTTATGTTAAAAAAAGTAAAAAAAAATCCTTCATGATAGCATCCCACAGTACGCCCATTCATATTTTCAAATCAGTTAGACATTTAACCTTAAAAGTGGTGAATACACTCAAAAACCTTCAAACAAATGTGTAATCAAACATGTGGGACTTCATTCATGTTTCGTATGACACAACATTTGTCCGTAACACAGTTGACAAAATAATGAATCAAATGTTAATTTTCATTAACATATTTAAAAAGTCATTAGAGCTTAAGCTTGCCAAACAATTAATTTAGCACATTAAAGGGGTCATATGATGCTGCTAAAAAGAACATTATTTGGTGTATTTGGTGTAATGAAATGGGTTTATGTGGTTTAAGGTTAAAAAAACACATTATTTTCCACATACTGTACATTATTGTTTCTCCTCTATGCCCCGCCTTCTGAAACACATTGATTTTTACAAAGCTCATTGTTCTGAAAAGCGAGGTGTGCTCTGATTGGCCAGCTATCCAGTGCGCAGCATATTGTGATGCCCTGTCCGACCGGAGCAACGAGACATAAACATAAAAACCATTATACAGTCGAGGCCAAAAATATTGGCCCCCTTGGTAAATATGATGAAAAAAGGCTGTGAAAATTCATCTGCATTGTTAATCCTTTTGGTCTTTTATTTAAAAATTTCACACAAATGTATCTTTTCATTGGATAATAAGAATTTAAAATGGGGGGAAATATCATTATGAAATAAATGTTTTTTTTCTCTAATACACATTGGCCACAATTAATAGCCCCCCTTTATTCAATACTTTTTTAAACCTCCATTTGCCAGTTTAACAGGTCTAAATTTCTCCTCCTATAATGCCTGATGAGGTTAGGAGAACACCTGACAAGAGATCAGAGACCATTCCTTCCTTCATCCAGAATCACTCCAGACCCTTTAGATTTCCATCTCCATGTTTGTGCTTCTCCTCTTCAGTTCACATCCTCTCATTTTCCATAGGGTCAGGTCAGAGGACTGGAATGCTATAGACAAGCTTGGTTTTTTGAGCTCAGTGACCCATTTCTGGTGTTGTTTTTGAGGTTTGTGTTTGGGTTATTGTATGGTTTGGAAGATCCAACATGGCCCATTATAAAGATTTCTAACAGAGTCAGTCACTTACTGATTTTTTATCTGCTGGTATTTGATCAAATCCATGATGCCATGTATTTAAACAAGATGCAGGACCTCCAGCAGAAATATAGGTCCACAACATCAAAAATACAGCAGCAATATTTCATTGTAACACATGGGGTACTTTTTTTCTCTGTGTTCATCAAACCCATCTTGAGTGTTTGCTGCTAAAACGAAGCTCATTTTTTTAGTTTCATCTGATCATAGAAGCCTGGGGGGGGGTTTCGTTTTTCCGGCCTGGGTTTAGACCGTTTTGCTTTTCCCAAGCCCCTCTCACTGCCAATGTTCAAACCTCCCGGGCCCAGGGAATTTCGGCTTTGGACGCACGGGCCACCAGTGGCCCCGGGGCCTTCGAAAAAGGGGGGTTTTTTCCCCCCAGTGGGGCCCCTCCCCGACCCCCTAAAGGATGAGGACAAGTTTTGCTAGTGGCCCCGTTTTGTGTTTTTTTTCCCCCAAACCTCTGACCTGTTTCCCCCGAACTAGGGCCCCTTTCGTGAAAACCCCCTCCTTGGCCGATTCCTCGGAGAAAAGGATCTACTGACTCAAAAAGGGGCCCCTTTTTGGCACCTGCGAAACCCCTTTGGGAAAAATTCCTTTGTCTGATCCCTAGGGGGGCAGGGGGTTTCTAGGTGACCACCCCCAGGGGGAAAAGTAAACCCACCTCATTCGGCAAGAGCATGTTACGAGACAGGGTTTACCCCTTACGGGGAAAAACCTTTTTCGTCGGGGGGTTTTTCTTCTCGCCCGAAAAAGGGACCCCCGAAGATCCCGATTGTGGTCGTGTTTCCCCTTTTTGCAGAAAGGGCTGGAGCAAAGGGCTGTCCCCCCCCCCCCAAAAACCCAGGTTGTGCTATTGCTGCGTACCTTTGACCCCATGAATGGGAAGTCCCGGAAAGGCTGATTCATTGGGTTTCTTTAGAGGGGCCATTTTAAACCCTTTCCCCGGGGCCCCCTCTTTTCCCTCTTGGGACCTGTCTCTGTGCTAAAACCTACACCCAGGGCCCATGGGGCCCCTTTTTGCTTCAGCAAAGGAAAAATTTTTCTTTCATTAAAAACTCTGCCCCTGCTTGAAGGGCCCCCAAATAAAGGGAGGGTTTAGGGGCCCCTGAAACCTTTTTTGGGTCGACGCCCGTGCCTAGAGTTTGGGCCGGGGGGACTCCCAGGTAATCCTGGGCCCCCGGCCCGGTACTGCCCAAAAGTTCCCACTACCCCCTTCAAAGACCAAGGGGTTTAACCTGCAAGAAAGGGCCCCTTTAAAGGGGGAAAGACCCAGCCTTGGTTTTGGGCCCTTGTCCCGACCGAGTTTGAAATTGCACTTAACCAACAAAAAGGGCTCGGGACCTGCCCAAAGCTTTTTTTGTTGTTACGGAGGCGGGGCAAAGGGGTCCGGGCCCCAAAACAGGGGGAGGCCCCAACTGGATTGGTGCCAAAACCCCTGGTTTAAAATCGGCACGGGGGTTTTGGGCCCCTGCCCTTTCCCGGGTTGTGAGCTCACCAACTAAAAAGTGTTTTAAAACCCCCCTTTGGGGCCCAACGGGCTCGGGTCCCTCGCTGACAGATATTTGTAACTGCGGGGGGGGCCCACCACTAAAATGTTCATTGGGTTTTCTATACCCTTCCCGTGTAGAGCCGGTACCCCTCCCCTGTTCTCACCTCAAAAACGGGTAGGGGCCCCCGGGTTTGGTTGCCCGGCCCTTCCCAAAATGCTCCAGAGGGGGTCCGAAACTTTAGACCCTGTTTGATCCTCCAAAACCCGGGGCCACCGGCCCATGGGGGAAACCCGGGATGGGGAAGTCCATGGTAACCTTAGACCCCGGGTTTCCCCGGCAGACTTCCCCTTCCCAAGGGGGGTTTGAACACCTCAAACTTCCCCCTTCCACCAAAAGGGTATGTGGGTATTTGCTTCCAAAAACTTGGGGGAAAGGATGGGTTCCCCACAGCGTCCCTGTTCCGGGGGGAAAAGGTACGTTTTCCCAGTTTTATCCAATCTCCCCCCATGAGGTAGGGGTTGACAAGGGGGAACACTTTTTCCGGGGGCCCGGGCCTAAACCTAATAGGGAACAGGCGTCCAAGGGGCACGGGAAAGGGGGAAAAGCCCCCCAAGGGGCCCCTTTGGTAGGGACCCCAATTTATCGGTCACTGAGGGGGACGTCGAGAGTGGACCCACTGAAAGGGAACGTCTCTTTTTAAAATATGGTAACCCTCGTTCCCAAAGGGGGGAAAAGGGGAACTTCACGTCCCTTCCCCCAAAGGGTTCCCGGTCCCAAACCCGCTAAAAAGGGGGGTTTCCCCCGGCGGGGGCCCTCAGCAAAACCCGGGAAATTTCATTGCAGGGCCTGTTTTACCTTAACGCTTTTAATAAGGGCCCACCCGGGAAATGCAAAAAATTGAAATTCCCAATGTGCTTTGGGCCCCGTTTAGTTTCACTCAAAGTAGTTTGGTTTTCACAAAGCGATTCCCAATTTTTTTCGGCCCACCGACGTAAAGTTTCCATTCCCTCCTTCGGGGAACGGGGGTTTTACCACGGGAAAACCAAAGGGACATTTTGGCTTGTTCCTCTACCCCCGGTAAAAACCTTTTTGAGATCGGGGGGGTTCCCCTGAAAAGGGTTTGCGAGTTTTTCCGCCTTTTTTTGGGAAGTCCAGAAAAGAAACTTTGCTAAAGAACCCAATTTTTTTGTGAAGTTTGCAAAAGTTAATGAAACCCAAGTTTTTCCCAACGGGAAGGCATTTTCTCTCTTTTTTTTTTTAAAATAAGCATTTTTTTCCCCGTCTTTGGAATGAAAGCTGCTGGAAAGGGGAGGAAAAACCCTTCTTTTTGTAGTATTTTTCCATTTCCCAAAGATTTTTTTTTTTAGTGTTTTTGGGCCAAAAATCGTTTTTTAAAGCACTGTGTGTTTCCTGAAGAAAAAATCTTGGGAAAAATCAAAAAAGGAAAAGTACAAAAATAAGAAAAAAAGCGCGGGCCCCGGGGTAAGCAAAAAGTCCGAATGGTGGGCAAACCCCGCTATTTTATAGATAAATTTAACCCGGGATCAAATTCAGCCAAAAATTTCGATAAAAATCCATTCCAAATTTTAAACCCATTATATCCCCTTTGTAGGGGGAAAAATTTCTTCCCCAAAATTTCCCCTGATGAACCTATTAATAAAATGATTTGAAATATATCTATTTTGCTTGGGTCCTTTTGACTTTTTTTAAATTTTATAATAAAAAATTTTATTAACGTTAAAATGTATTTTTAAAAATGTTTGTGCTTTTTTTAAATTTGTTTTAATGGTTTACTAATCTTCCTCCCCTTAAACTGTGTTACTTTTTTCAGCGGTGTTTTTTTTTGGGGTTTTTTTTATTATAAATTTTTAAATGTGAACAAAAACCGCGGGAAAAAAAGATGGGGATATAAGTTTTTGGGTTAAGGGGTGAAAAAACCAAAATTTCGCATACTGCAGTTTATTTTAAAAAAAAGTAAAAAAAATCCTTCATGATACATCCCACAGTCCCGCCCTTTCATTTTTTCAAATCATTTGGGCCCTTTTTTAACCTTAAAAGGGGTTTGAACCCCCCAAAAAAACCTTAAAACCCAAAGTGAAAAACCCAAACAATGGGACTTCATTCTTTTTCCCGTAAAACCAAAACATTTTCCGAAACACGGGTTGCCCAAAATAATGAATCAAATGTTAATTTTCATTAACATTTTTAAAAAAGTCTTTTAGAGTTTAAAGCTTGCCAAAAAATTTAAATTTTAGCCCTTTAAAAGGGGGTTCTTTTGGATGCTCCTAAAAAAACATTATTTTTGTTTTGGGTTGTAAGAAAGGGGTTTTTGGGTTTTAAAGGGTTTAAAAAAAAACCACTTTTTTTCCCAAATACTGAAAATTGGGGGTTTCTCCTCATGCCCCCCCTTTTCTAAAAACACATTGTTTTTTACAAAGTTTCATTGTTCTAAAAAAAGCGGGGTTTTCTCTGTTTGGCCAGCTATCCAGTGCGCAGCATATTGGATGCCCGGGTCCAAACCGGACCCACGGAAATAAAAAAAAAACCCCAATTTACAGTCGGGGCCAAAAATATTGGCCCCCTTGGTAAAATATTGAAAAAGGCTGTAAAAAATTCATCGAAATTTTTAAACCCTTTTTGGTTTTTTAAAATTTTAAAAAAATCACACAAATGAACCCTTTCATTGGTAATAAAAATTTAAAAGGGGGGGAAAAATCTTTATGAAAAAAAGTTTTTTTTTAATACACATTGGCCAAAATTTAAATACCCCCCCTTTTATAAAATATTTTTTTAAACCCCCATTTGCCATTTTTAACAGGTCAAAAATTTCTCCATAATCCCTGATGATTTAGAGAACCCCTGCCCAAGAGATCAGAGCCCTTTCCTTATCCAGAAAAACCCAGCCCTTTAATTTCCAGTCCATTTTGGGTTTGTTCTCCTTTTCAGTTCATTTCCTTCAATTTCCCCATAGGGTTCAGGTCGAGGACTGGAAGGGCTTTTGCACAAGCTTGTTTTGAGTTTCAGTGCCCCATTTCGTGTTTTTTTTTGAGGTTTGGTTTGGGTTATTTTTATGGTTGGAAGACCCAAAAGGGGGCCCCATTATAAATTTCTAACAGAGTAGCCCAACTTACTAAATTTTTTATCTGGGGGAATTTTGGGATAGAACCATATGCCCTTTATCTAAACAAGATGTCCGGGGAACCTCCAGCAGAAAAATGGGCCCACAACATAAAAAAAACCCGCAGTATTTTCATTGTACACTGGGGAAACTTTTTTTTCTGGTTTATAAAACCCATCTGAGTGTTTCCCGTTTAAAAAGGGCTCATTTTTTGTTTCATTGTCAAGAAACCCTTCCCCATTTAAAGTTCCAGACATGGTGTAACGGAATATGCTTTATTTTGGGGTTTTTAAATGAGCGGGGTTTTAATTTTTTCCTTGAAACCCCCCCAAAACAACGTGTTGATGTAGGTTCTTTTTGCAATTTTTTTAAAGGGGTTTTCTGAACCAGGGGAAAAAAACTATTTTGAAATTCTCCTGCTTTTCCCCTTGGGGGAGTTTTTTACTCCTAAAATTTCCCCTTCTCCCCGCACTTTAGGAAATAGACACACGTCCTCTTAAAAGGCATTTTTTGTAACATTTTTCTTTTGGGGCTGGGGGATTTTAAAATTTAAAAAAACGAATTTCCTCTTTGGTTTTTGAACTTTTTTTTTGGGGAACTTTACAGATCTTTTTTAAATTGAAACCAAGATTTGTAAAAATCCAAAAAAAAAAGGGAAAAAAAAGGGAAAAATTATCATATAAACCCCTTTGGGGTATTTTTTATTCCCCCAACCAAATTTTTTTAAGAAAAAAGAATACGGTTTTTTTGATTTTTTTGGGCTTTGGCCCTAAATGTAGCCCTAAATTTAGAATGACTGTGTATGATAAACATTTTCCCCTCTTCGGCCAGGGGGGGTTGCGAAAACGGCCCTTTAAAAAAAAAGAAATTTGTCATTAAAACCCCATTCATTCGGGAAAATTTTCCCAAACCCTGTAAAAACATGCCCCTTTATAAATTTGAGACAGACCCCTTAAATTGATTATTTTTATTTTTTATTTTTGGTTAAAAATTAATATATAGTTTAAAGATTTAAAAAAAGGGCCCAATTTGAAATTTTTTGGGTCAAACCACAGTTTTTAAAGGGTTTATTAATTTTCAAATCTTTTTTTAAAATTTTTTCCTTCCCAAATGGGAAATTCTAAATTTTTAAAAGAATCTTTGCACCCTCTATTTTACAGGGTTGTTTTAGTGTGTAAAAAATTAAATTTTAAAAATAATTTTAAAAGGGTTAATTTCAAAAAGCACAAGTTGATTTAAAAGGGCACTCCCTTTTTTGCTTTTTGTGTTTTTCCAGTTGAATAAAATACTATTTTCACTTATACTGTATACTCTTTGGGATTTTTTTTGAAAACGTCTAAAAATCTTTCTGGGTCTTGTTCTATGAACCCAACTAGGGTCTCTCTCGTCTCTTTAAAAGTTCTCGTCACACCCCAATATACATTTTCTGCGGGAAAGCGGGGGTTAAAGGCTATTTTTTTGGGGCCCAAAATTCCCATGACAAAATTTTATTAAAAAAATAAAAAATCCATTTCCCAATGAAAAATTGAATAGGGTAAAACTTTACTTTAAGGTTCTATTTGAAAACGGGTTTATAAAGGTGCTCATAAACCCCCTAAAAAGTAATTTCAAATGCATTTTTAAAGTTTTTAATAAGTGGGTTATAAAGGGCTAAACAGTTTCCCTTCCCCTTTTCAGAGAAGAAGTCACCCCTTTTAGGATATTCCAATGTGCTTTTGTAGCAAAATTTTAATCTGACATAGGTTTATTTGTTTTTCCGGTAAGCTAACTTTTTTAATGACATTGCTGTGTTTTTCAGGTTTAATGGTAATCGTTTTGTTATTTCCCAAAAAAATTTTTTCCCAACCAAACAAAACTGAAAGGGCGTTTCCCACAGACTTTTTTCCTTTGGAAACGGGTGGGCCCTCTGCAAGTGGGGCTTTATCATTTTTATCAAAAAAAATTATTAATTGTTATTAATATTTTTTAATGCTCTTTTAAAGGGTTAGGTCATTTTTAATGTTATTAAAAAAAAAATTTAAAATTAGTAAAATATAAATTTTTTAAAACTTTTTTTCTTTTTTCCATTTATCAAAAAATTTTTTGCTTCTAGGTGTGATATTTTAAAAATTTGGTGGGAATACTTGATTGTGTGAATTTAAACACTCGGGAATGATTTTCTTTTAATTTTGGGGTTAAAAATGATTATAGGGGCCTCATCAAAAAAATACACCCCCACCAAAGAAACTCCTCTTCTGTGTGGCCTTAATAATTAAAAAAAAATTTATTATTGGTTCAATTTCCAAATTGGGTGCTTTTTAGGATTTTATGTTTTAAAAATAGGACCCATGCTTTTTTGGGAAAAACTGTTTTTTCCATCTGGGTTTTTAGGGAAGGTTTTTTTTTTACAGGCTTTGGTTGAGGGCCAGGGGTTTTTAACCTTCCCAGTTTTTCCAAAGATTTGTTTAAAAAACAGTATAAAAAACTTTTAAACATTTCTTTTTTGATTTTAAATCTTATCAAACCCTCAGAATAAATCTAAAAAGTAAAAGGGGGTTGCAAAAAAAAAGCAATTAAAAACAAATAAAATTTGGACAAAGATCCCAAAAATAAATAAAAAATTTGTGTTTTTGGGGGGTTTTTTTTTTTGGTTTTTAAAAACAGAAATTTTCCCAGGCCAAAAAATTTGAAATTAAACAAATGAAAAATTTATTTCCCTAAAAATTAAAAGATCATTTTGGGTTTTGAAGGGATAAAAGAATTTTAAATAAAGGGAAAAGTGAGGGGATTTTCCTTGTTTTTGGGGTTTTTTACCCTTTAAAAATAAAGCCAGTGGAAATACTTTTCACAAATCCTTCCACTTAGGCTATGATACCCAGGTATCATTTTAATTTTACTTTTTTAATTCAATCGGCCCAAACCCTTTTTGCGGGGGTTTACCCAAAGTGCGTGCCCCCCCCCCAATTTTTGACCCAAATTGGTTTTTTGAAGGGCAGTTTCCAAAAAAGCCCAAAAAAATAGTAAATATTTTTTATTGGAATACATCAACCGGTGTTTTAGAACTTAAAGGGGCAGCCATCGGGCGCAATAAATTCAAATCTTGGGGGTTCGTGTTTTAGGCTTGTGGGAGCCAAGACATATCGTTTTTAAAGCTCTGTGCATTAAAACCCGTCACACACGATTCTTAGATTTGCAATGGCCAATTAGAGGCTTTTCAGAGAGTAAATTTTAAAAACGCTGGTTTTTTTGTTCATTTTCCCCCCCAACTCGCAAACGGTTTTTTTGCTCTCATCGAAACAACATTTGAGATGTGTGTAAATTAAGTAAGAAAATTCATTTCAAAAATTGTAAAACATTTTTCAGTGTTAAATAAGGGGGATTTTTTGAGGGGTGCTTAAACTCTGGCTAATGGAAAAAGCCCTTGAAAGTTTCATTAAAAATGTAAATTGTTCTTTGCTCTTTCGTTCAATATCTTACAGTGTTTATTAAATTTACTTTAAAATAAAAAGGGGATGAAAAAATTTGGGAGGGCAGGCCCCCAATCTGTATTTGAATTCAGATAAAAGGGCCTTTAAAGTTTTATTTCACCCCAAAAAAGGGAAAAATTTTTTCTTTAAATTTACTCCCCTACATGTATTCCAAACCGAAAAACCCTTTGCCCTCTTTAAACAAAAATTAAAATTTTTTGATAACGGAGAGTTTCTACCCCCCAACGCAAATGTTCCCGGGCCCCCCCAAAACATAGTAAATACAAATTTTTTTTTTTTTTTTGGGCAAAGAAAACAAATAACAAAAATTTACTCAACCATTCTTCTCCCCCATCATTGGCTTTTTGAGGTTTTTACAATGTAAAATATGCTTCCCCTAAGCATAACCAGCGCTTATTAGCTTATTACGTTTTTTCCCCCCCAAACGTTAAAAAAAAAAAAAAAAAAAAACTGTTCCGTCCAATACATTTTTGGGGTACCCCCAAAAATTTGATGGAAGACAAAACCCCGGGGGGAAAAAAAGGTTAAAAATTATTTTAGTTTTTTTCGCTAAAAAAAAAAAAAAAAAAAAGTTTTCTCAAGCATTGGAAAACTAAATTTAAGGGCCAAAAGGGCCAGGGACTTTTTTCCCAAAGTGTTTATACGTTTCTTTTCCGGGGGCCATTTTCAATTGCGTTGGTCTAGGGAAAGGGTAAATTTTTCATCAAAAATATTTTAAATTTTTGTGTTCCGAAAAAAGTTTTGATTTTATTGTGCTAAAGGGGATTTACACTTAAAAAGGGTTTTAAAAAAAGGGGAAAACTTTTTCCCCCAAATGAAAAATTTTGGGTTTGGGATGAAATTTAAAACTGAGGGGTTTTGGGGGGAACACCCAAAAGGGAAGGAAATCCCCTTATGAGGGGTTCCGGCTTTGTTTTTTTCCTACGAAACAGGGCTAAAAATGCAAAAATTAAAAATTTGGGTTGGGTTTTTCTTTTTAATTTGTTTTTAAATATTGTTGGCTCAAAACGGTGTGTAAATATTTTTGGGGTTCAACGATACAAAAATCTGAAAAATATTAGTCTTCCATTTAAATTTGGGTTTTTTGGGTTTTTTTGAAAGAGCCCTTTCACTCTCTATAGATATTTTTTTTAAAAAAAGAAACTCTACCGACCTCAGTTTTAATCAGTCCCCTCCTCTCCCCCTTTCCGGCAAACGCCCTTCCCCTGCAAAAAAATTTTAATTACCACGACAAGTTTTAAAAAACTGTTTGTGACCTGGGACACTTTTCCCCAAAACCTTCTTTTTTTTTCTTAATCCGCCTCCCCCTCCCCCTCAATCGACCCTTCCCGCTGATGACTTGCAGTTTTCCTCACAAAAAAAGAAAAGAACCATCATTGCCCAAATTCCCCACCCCGCAGACGAGGATAATTCAAAACGACTAATGCTCATTTCTTCTCCTCCTTCTCTCCACTCTCAGAGAGGGATTTTCCCAAAACTTACCCTGCCACCACCCCTAAACCTTCCCCAAAGGGATCCAAACCCCCACTCACCCCCTCAAGCAAAAATTTCTTCTTCAGCGTACCTTCACTTACCCCACATTATAAAACCCTCCTCTTTTCCCCCGGAACATTTCCCCTCACTTTAAAGCAGGTTTGGGGAAAAGCCCCTGCGAAGAAACCATCTCAAAAATTCCAGCACTTTCTAAAAAAACTCCCAACCCTTTATCCCTTCTTCCATTCATTGCAAAGACACCAAAAACGGCTGTTTTAAAAACCACTCTCTATGTTTCTGTACGAACAACCTCCTTGGGCAGCAAAACAATCTGGCTTCAAAAGTGGCCACTCAACTGAGACGGCCCCCCTTTTGGTTTGAAGCCCGGTGACGGGGAAGACAGCTTTAAAAACCCCAGTACTTCCCTTTTGCGGACCCGTCTGCTGCTTTTTGAAAACTGTTTAAACACCAGATTTCCTATCCACCCTCAGAAAAAAGGGGGATCCCCTGGAACCGCACTCCAGGCTTAACTCCTACCTTTGATAGATCTTTATGGTGCCCGGGGGGGTGAAGTTTCTAAGTCACCAAATTTTGGCCCCGTACTTTCCGTTCTCTTCTCCCTCACAAGACGTCCTTAGGAAAATTTTCATTTAGACGCATGGCTTTTCCTATCACTGCAGGTGGGTGACCCAAATCTACTTCCCCATTTTCCCAAACCGATGACCCCACGGTAGTTTTTCTCGCATTTCACCTGTCTGAGTGAATTTTTAGCTGGGTGAATGACCTCCCCCTTCAGCTCAACTTTTCTAAAATGAACCCGTGGGGGTTCCAGCTAAAACCCCTCGTTTCATCAAAAACTTTTCTTTACAGCTGGGTTCGTCAACCAAAACCCCTTCCAGGAAAGCCAGAAACCTAGGAGTTGTGAGGGATCATCAGTTAAGCTTCCCCAACCATATTTCTAAAAATTTCCCCCGTCCTGTAGATTTTCCCTTTTTCAAAAATTAGGAAGATTTGAACCCCTTTCCCTCAGAGCAATCCCCCCAACTTCTTGTCCAAGCCTTGTTTCTCCTCCAGACTGGGCTATTGCAAAAACTCCCTTTCGGGCCTTTTTCATGTACTTAAGCCTCTAAAAATTATCCAAATGCGAGAGGGGTTTTTCTTTAATGGCCAAAAAGCCCATGTTTCCCTCTCCTCATCAGGGTTTAAAATGGCTTTCCAGTCCGGGTTTTCATCAAATTCAAGGTACTGGGTGCTTGCCTACAAAACGAAACCAAAGGCCCGGGGCCAACTTACCTAAAAACACTAGTTCAATCTTATGCACACTCCAGAAATTTTTGGGTCTGCAAGGGGAACGCGCCTTGTTTGCCATCCCCAAAAAGGTTTTAAAATCACCTCCAAAGACCTTTTTCCTTTGGGCTGTCCCAGTGGTGGAAAGACCTCCCGATTCATTCGAACCGGGTGAGGGCTTTTTCCCCATTTTCAAAAAAAAACTAAAAAACTCATTTTTTCGCCCGCATTAAAACCCAAATATTTCTATACTTCCTTTTTTTTTTTTTCTATCATTTCCCAAAAAAAAAAAAAAAAAAAAAAAAAACCTGGCTAATGTTTTCCGGGACTAGGCTAAAGGAAGGGCTTGTCCCTAGAACCCTTTTATTTCCTTTTTTGTTCTCGTTGATCTGATTGTTTACTGTTTCTCATTTGTAAGGCACTTTGGAAAAAAAGCGTTGCCCAAAGGGTTTTAAAATTTAAAGTAAATGTTTAAAATGTCGTAAGGCAAAGAAACACGGGGTTTCGTGCTCAAGTACATAGGGGATGACAGAAAACCAAACCTTCTGAGTTCAAATTTTTGATGTTTTTTTGGGAGTGCACAAAAATAAATGTAGAAGCTTTACCCAAATTTTAAAAATGTATAACCCCTTATCGTATGGCAAAAAAAGAGGGAGTATTTTTTTAAAAGCAAGTGAGTGCACCAGCCCGACCTTGTCATTCAGTGAGCAGGGTTTCTTTACAAATCCCCAAAAGACACTATTTTGGGCCCCGTCCCAAAAAGGCCAAAAACCCAAACCCTCGGGTCTTTTTTCGGGGTCCGCACTTTCATGAGTAAATTCCGCCGGTTTTACTGTCGGGTAAAAAGTCTGCTGGGAGCCGCCCCCGTACGGGTCGGCAGAAGTGCGATCAAGGGGGCTGACGGCCCCCCAAAAAGGGGGGCCCCGTGAGCACCCTTTTAACATTTAAAAAACAAATGGGACACCCTAGGGCTCATAGACTTAACGGAAAACGTGCCCCCCCGGCCATTTTAATCTGTAAAAACCGGGGAAAGGGGCAGATAAAGGTTTTCCCCTTGGTACCAAAGGGCCCCTAGCGGAAAATTTCTTTGGCCCCAAATCAATTAGCGGGCCCTGTAAAGTTTTAAAACATATTTTGATTATAAAACCTATTGAGGTTTATGATTTGGCAAGCGTTTTGGGGTCCACCTATGCCGCTTTTTCCCAATGGGGGAACAGGGTGGGGCCCCCCGGGGGGGGGCCCCCGAACACTTGGGAGCCCCCGATTTAATTTTCTTTAAATTTTTTTATATTTTCCAAAATGTTCCGTATAATAAAGGGAAACGTTCCCCATATTTAAGGCATCATTTTTTTTTCCTGTATTTGCAGGGGTAAAAAAAAAATTTTTAAAAATAAAAAAATATTTTTTTTTTTATTATTTTATTAAATTTTTTTTTTCCAAAACCCCTGCCCCCTAAACGCTCACATTCACCCGGGGACCCGGGAAATCATGTTTTGATTTCTGCAAACAGTTTTTTTTGAATGCAAAGACAGGATTTTTTGATCATAAGCCCCAATCCAGTTTGAAAAAATTAAACTTTCCTTTTTACTGTTTTCAATTTTTGGGAACCCAAAGGGTAAAATGGAATACCTTTCCCCCTTTTCTGTGAAAGTTCAAAAATTTGGGCTATGAGTTTAAAGCCTTTAAATTTAAAACTTATTTTTTTATTGGGTTTTTAACTTTGTATTTTAAAAATTCCCCTTTTAGTTTCTGATTTATTCTTTTTTTCTGTTTTATTTATTTTATTTTACACACTATGGGGGGAAAATGCTGTTTTTGGGTTTTTCCCGTGCTTAAAAAATACAAAAACCCGAAGGGGGAATTTTCTTTCAAAAATTTAAAAAAATGCTGTTAAAAAGAGGACAATTAACATTTTTAAAAAGTCTATAAATTTTTAGGCAAAATTATAAAAGAGGGAGGGAAAATCCCTTTTAGGGGGTGAGTGATATTTTTAAATTTTTTTTGCTGGGTTTTTGTGTTTTTTAAGATTATTACTCAAGATAATTTTTTAATTTATTTCATATTTTTTTTTCCTCCCTTTGGGGTTAAAAAATGCGCATTGAGTTGGTTTTTTTTTTCATGAGTAATCGTGAAAATCGACTTTAAAATAGGGTTTTATGCAGTTTTTATTGGCGAAAAAACAATAAGCGACAAAAATTTTTGGGTTTGACCAAGCCTTTCTGGTCCTAACAAATTTGTTTTACTATTAAGGGCCAAACCCTACCAAAAAATTTATTAAAAAAAACTGATAAATTTCCGGGTTTTTTTATAGTTAAAAAGTATGGGTTTAATTTTTTGAAAAAAGAAATTTAACTGCAGTCACGAAATTTTTAAAAACGAGATTTTAGGAAAAAAAAAAAAGAGAAATGAAAAAATCGGGTTGAAGTTTTTTCTGGGAGTGAAAAAAGGTAGAGGAGAAAAATGTAGATCATTTAAAAATTTAAAACTTTAAAAAATAACACAATTTAAAAATTGGGTTTCCCCACGTTTGGGGTTTCCAAATGGATAGAGAGGGAGGGGGGAAAAATTTGGGGAAAAAATTTATCCCCTTCTTTTTTGTTAAAACAGGGGTTGAATCAAAAAAGTAAAGGGGCAAAAATTTAAAAAGTTACAAGAAGCACTCAAATGAGAAATCACCGGGGCCCTTTATTTTTATCCCCTTTGGGGAATTCCTGCAGGAGGGAAAAGGAAAACGCTTTGGGGGGCTAAGCAGGGGCCCGGGGAAAAAAGTCGCAACCTTTTAGCCCCGGAAAAAGAGGGGGAGGTGGCGGGTGTAAGGGGTATGGGTTTAAATGGGGAAACCCGGGGCCCCCTTTAATTTGTAATTTTTTTTTGGGTGATAGGGGTCTTGTGTAGGTGGCTGGTGAATCTGGACATTTAGAGGTATATTGGGTATATAAAAAAAACAAAAATTTTTTTTTCGTTTTGCACCATTTTAAAAGTTCTTTTTATTTTTTTGCCTTTTGGGTTGCTTGTGTTTTTCACATTTTTTAATTGTAGGTTTTTTTTTACAATATTCAGATTTTTTACTATTCGGGTATTCAAATTTAATCCTTTTTAAAATTTCAACAAAAAGTTCATCAGTTGTTTGGAAAATTTTTTACTAAATTAAGATGTTTTATTGATTTATTTTACTCAAACCTATCCCCTTTTTTTTACATGGAGCAAGCCCGTTTTGTGGAAAAATTGGGGGCAAGACCCTTTTAGGTTTATTTAACCCACTCTTTTTGGGCAATAAAGGAAGAATTTCCAAAGTGCCGGGGGGAAATGGTTAAAAAATTTTTGCACTACAAAAAAGGGGATTTATAATTTAAAATAAACAGAAATTTACATTACATTTTCATTTTAAACATTTAGCAGCCCCTTTTTTCCCAAAAAGACCTTTCAAATGAGAACCCAAGGGAAACAATCAATCAAAAAGGGGGCCCAAAACGGGATCCCAAGGGCTAATTTTTTTTTTAAAAAAATATGTAGGGCCGAAAAGAAAAAAGGGAGTTTCTTATTAGTTGTTTTGACAGGCCCAAAAAGATGAGTCTTTAGATGTTTTCTGAAAAAAGATAAAGACTCAGCTGTTCGAATTGAGATCGGGGGGGGCATTTCCCCCAGGGGCGCCCGTCCAGGAAAAATTTTGTTTAGAGTGATTTTGAACCCCCTTTTGGGGTGGGCACCAAAAAGGGGTTTTCACTTGCAGAGCGCAAACTTCTGGAGGGCGCATAAGATTGAAACCCAATGAGCTTTGGTAAAGTTGGGGGTGCCCCCCGGGGGCCCTCTTGTAGGCAAGATCAGTAAAACCCTTTAATTTGATTTCAAGCGGGGTACTGGTTTGCCAGTGTAACCTTGGGTGAGGAAGGAGTAACGTGAGCGTTTTGCTCCATCAGAAACAACAGTGCAGATGTGGTATGAATGTAAGTAAGAGATTCATTTCACAGTGTAACAGCTTCAGTGATTATAACGGGAGTTTTTGAGAGTGCTTGAACTCTGGCTAGAATGAAGTCATTGAAAAGTTTCATTAATAATGTAAATGTTCTTTTTGCTCTTTTCTGTTCAATGAATCTTTACAATGTGTTTATTAAATTTCACGCTTAATACAAAGGCAGTCATTAAAAATTGTGTAGCATGACATCCCATATCTGGTGAAGCTGAATTCAGATAGAATGGGCTTTTAAAGGAGTGTTAGTTCACTTTAAAATGAAAAATTATGTCATTAATTACTCACCTACATGTATTCCAAACCTGTAAGAGATTTGCTCATCTTCTGAACACAAAATTAAGATATTTTTGGTGAAATCGGAGAGATATCTGACCCTCCAACGCAAATGTTCCCAATTTAGAAACATAGTAAATACAATACTTTTTTTTTTTTCGCAAAGAAAACAAATAACATAATTTACTCAACCATTCTTCTCCCCCATCATCTGGCATTTTAGAGAGTATTACAATGCATACATATGCTTTCCCCTAAGCATAACCAGCGCTTATTACGCTTATTACGCTTTTCCCCCCCAAACGTAAAAAAAAAAAAAAAAACACTGATTACGTCCAATACATTCTTGGGTACTCTCCAAAATGATGGAAGACATAACTCAGGGGAAAAATGGTTGAGTAAATTATTTTAGTTTTCTTCGCTCAAAAAAAAAAAAAAAAAAAGTATTCTCGCATTTGGAAAACTGAAGTTAAGGCCACTGATGTCACATGGACTGTTTCAATGTGTTTATCGTTCTAGTCTAGGAACATTTTCAATTCGTTACTGTCTATGGAGGTCAGATTTCATCAAAAATATCTTAATTTTGTGTTCGAATAAGATTGATTGTATTGTGCTCAATGGATTTACACTTAATATGGTTCTTAAATAAAGGGACACTATTTCCTAAATGATAAATAGTTTTGGTTGATGCAATGTTACACTGATGGGTGTGGGCCACACCTAAAGGAAACTGCCTTATGTGGTTCCTGCTTTGTTTGTTACTACAGTAACAGGGAATAAAATGCAAAATTACATTGTTAGTTTTTCTTGTAATGTGTTTAAATATTGTTGGCTCACACGGTGTGTAAATATTGTTGGTTCATACAGATACATAATCTGAGAATATTAGTCTTCCATTTGAATTGGTTATTTGGGTTATTTGAAAGTAGACATTTCACTCTCTATAGATATATTTTTCAAGAAACTCTACCGACCTCAGTGTGTATCAGTCTCTCCTCTCCTCCTTCTCTGCAAACGTCTTCACTGCTAAAACATCATATTACCACGACAAGATTAACAACTGTTGTGACGCTCGGACACTCTTCAAAACCTTCTCTTCTCTTCTTAATCCGCCTCCACCTCCTCCTCAATCGACTCTTACAGCTGCTGACTTTGCAGTTTTCCTCACAAATAAGACAAGAACCATCAGTGACCAATTCCCACACCGCAGACTGAGGATAACTTCACAACGACTAATGCTCACGTCTTCTCCTCCTTCTCTCCACTCTCAGAGAGGGACTTTTTCCAAACTTATCCTGTCCACCCACCCCTACACTTCCCCAAAGGGAAATCCGACCCCCCACTCACCCCCTTTCAAGGGGTTTCTTCTTCGCGTCCCTTCATTTCCTACTTTATCAACTCCCCCTTCCCTCTGGAACATTTCCCTCCTTTTAAAGCAGGCTGGGGTAAGCCCCGCTGAAAAAACCCATCTCAAAAATCCAGCATTTTCTAAAAAACTAAAACCCGGGTTACCCTTCTTCCATTCTTTGCAAAGACACCGAACGGTTTGTGTTAAAAACCACTTCTAGTTTTTTGTACGAACAACCCCCTTGGACAGAAAATCAATCTGGTTTCAAAAGTGGCCACTCAACTGAGACCCCCTGTTTCCGGTTCTGAAGCCCTGTGCGGGCAAGACAGCCCCAAAACCCTCAGTACTCTTTTTGCTGGACTGTCTGCTGCTTTTTAAACACTTTTTAATCACCAGATTCCCTATCCACCCTCAAAAAGAGGGGCACCCTCGGGAAACCCGCACCCCAGGGGTTTAACTCCTCCCTTTGATAGATTTTCAGGGTTTCCTTGAGGGGTGAATTTTCCCTAAGTCCCCAAAAATTTTGGCCAGGATTTGGGCCCGGGCTTCTCTTCCCCCTCTAAAATGACGTCATTAGGATCTGTCTTTCAGAAGCATGGTTTTTCCTATCCCTGCTAGGCTGATGACCCTAACTTATTTCCCTCTTTCCCAACCCAGATGACCGACGGTATTTTTGCTCGCTTTTTCACCTGTCTGATTTGACTTTTCTAGTGGATGAATGACCTCACCTTCAGCTAAATTTGCTAAAAACTAAAACGGCGGGTTTGGTTCCAGCTAACCCATCTTTTCATCACAACTTCTTTTTTACAGCGGGGGGTTTCGAAACCCAATAACTCCTTCCGGGGAAAAGCCAAAACCTGGGAAGTTTTGAGGTCATCAGTTTAAACTTCCCCAACCATATTTCTAACCCAATTTAACCCCGTCCTGGAGATTTGCCTTATTCAAAAATTTGGAAGATTAGACCCTTCCGTCAGAGCAATCCACCCAACTTTTTGTCCAAGCGTTTTTTCTCCTCCAGACTGGACATTGAAAGGCTCTCCTGGGGGGCCTTTCCCCCCAGTACTACAACCTCTCAACTTTCCAAATTTCGCAGGGGGGGTTTTTTTTTCAATGGCCAAAACAGCCCATGTTTCCCTCTCCTCATCCGGGTTTCACGGCTTTCCCGTAACCGCCCATCCCAAAATTTAAGGTACTGGGTGCTTGGGTACAAAAGACCAAATGGCCCGGCGCCAACTTTCCCAAAATCACTAGTTCAAACTTATGCACCCTCCAGAGTTTTTGGTCTGCAAGTGGGAAAGCGCCCTTTTGTTGCCATCCCCAAAAAGGTTTTAAAATCACCCCTCACGACCCTTTTTTCCCGGACTGTCCCAAACTGGTGGAAAGACCTCCCGATCCCCAATTGGGAAAAGCTGAGTCTTTTTCCCCATTTTTAAAAACAACTAAAGACTCATTTTTTCGTGCACTTAACCCAAATAAACTATACTTCCTTTTTTTTTTTTCTATCATATTCCCAAAAAAAAAATAAAAAAAAAAAAAAAACCTGGCAAGTTTTCCGGGACTAGCTAACGGGGAATTTTAAAAGCACCCTTTTATACCTTTTTGTTCTCGTTGATCGATTGGGTTTTACTGTTTCTATTTGTAAGTTTACTTTTGGGTAAAAGGTTTTGCCCAAAGATTTTAAAATTTAAAGGGAAATGTTTAAAAAGTCTGTAAGGCAAAGATTTTAAAACGGGGTTTCGTGCTCAAGTCATAGAGATGAAGAAAGCGCATCCTTTTGAGTTCAAATTTTGATTTTTATTGTTAGGGGCACACAAATAAAGTAGAGCTTTCAAATTTTAAAGATGTTAACTCTTATCGGATGGCAAAAAAAAGGGAGTATTTTTAAGAGCAATGGGGGCACCAGCCCGACCTTGTCATTCAGTGAGGGAGGGGACTCTTCACACTCCCAACAGACACTATTTTGGCCCTGTCCCAAATGGCACCCCCAAACCCCCCGTGGTCTTTCTCGGGGCCGCACTTTCATGATGAAATTTTCCGCGTTTTACTGTCGGGTAGAAGTCTGCTGGGAGCCGCCCCCCGTACGGGGGTCGGCAGAAAGGGGCAGTCAAGGGCGCATGACGGCCCCCCAAAAAGGGGGGGCCCCGTGAGCACCCTTTTGAACATTAAAAAACAAATGGGACACCCTTTCCGGGAATCATAGACTTAACGGAAAACGTGCACCGGCCATTGTAATCTGTAGACCGAAAGGCAGGGTAAAATGTTTTCCCCTTTGGGACCAAAGGGCCCCTAGGGACATTTCTTAGGCCCCAACCCTCAATTAGCGGGCCCTGTAAAGGTTTCCCAATACATATTTCGATTATAAGCCATATTGAGGTTTATGATAGGCAAGCGTTTGGGGTCCACCTATGCCCCTTTTTCCCAATGGGGGAACAGGGTGCAGCCCAGGGCCCCGAAAAACTTTGGGGGCCCCCATTCAAATTTTCTTTTTAAATTTTTTTATATTTTTCCAAAATGTTCCCATAAAATTTGGAACCGGGCACATATTTTAAAGGGATCATTTTTTTCCTGTATTTTAAGGGGTAAAAAAAAAATTTTTAAAAATAAAAAAAATATTTTTTTTTTTATTATTATTTTAATTTTTTTTTTGCAAACCTCTGCGCCTAACGCTCACACTTCACGGCGACCCGGGAAATCATGTTTTTATTTCTTTCAAAAACAGTTTTGGGCGAATGCAAAGACAGGATTTTTGATCATAAGCCCCCAAAATCCAGCTTTTAAAAAAAAAAATCTACCTTTTTACTGTTTGCAAAAATTGGAAACCCAAAGGGTAAAATGGAATACCTTTCCCTTTTTCTGTGAAAGCTTCAAAAATTTTGTCTATGAGTTAAAAACCCAAATTTAAATCTTATTTTCTTTTGGCTTTTTAAAATTTGGATTTTAAAATTTCCCCTTTTAGTTTTGATTTTTTTTTTTTACTGTTTTTATTTTTTTTATTTTCCCCACTATGGGGGGAAAATGCTGGGGTTTATCCCGTGCTTAAAAAATACAAAAAAACCCGAAGGGGAAAAAGCTTTCAAAAATTAAATTAATGGGGAAAAAGAGGGCAATTATACATTTTTAAAAAGTTTTATAAATTTTTAGGGAAAATTAAAAGAAGGGAGGGAAAATCCCCTTTTTGGGGGTGAGGATATTTTTAAATTTTTTTTGCTGGGGTTTTTGCTGGTTTTTTAAAATTATTACCAAATATAATTTTTTAATTTTTTAAATATTTTTTTTCCTCCTTGGGTTTAAACATGCGCATTGAGTTGGTTTTTTTTTTTATTTAGTATATCGGCACCGGGCTTTTTATAGTGTTTGATCGCTTTTTGATTTGGGGAAAAAAACAAAAAGCGACAAAAAATTTTTGGGTCGACCAAAACCTCTTCTGGTCACTAACAATTTTTTGATATTTAAAGGGGGGGCCCCACCAAATTCATTAAAAAAAACTGATATTACCGGTTATTTTATAGTTGAAATGTATGTTTAAATTTTTTGAAAAAAAGAAATGAACTGCAGTCCGAAATTTTAAAATCGAGATGGGGAAAAAAAAAAAAAGAACTGAAAGGCAGTGAGGTATGAAGTTTTTAATCTGTGGAGTGAAGAAAGGATAAGAGGAGAAAAATGTAGATGCATAAATTTTAAAGTTTTAAAAATATAGACACAATTAAAGATTGTTTCCACACGTTAGGTGTCACAACTGGATAGAGAGGCAGTGGAAGACAGTGGAACATAATTTATCCGCTTCTTTATTGTTGAAACAGAGGGTTGAATCAAAACAGTAGGTGCAAACTCAAAACAGTCAAAGAAGCACATCAACTGAGAAATCACAGTCCTTATCTTAATCCTTCGGGAATTCCTGCAGGAGGAAAAAGAGACACGACGCTTAGGGAGCTAAGCAGGTGCCTGGAGAAAGTCTGCAACCTTCAGACCAGCCAATGAGGGAGTGAGGTGAGCGCTAGATAAGGGGTATGGTAAGTGGAATCAGGTGTCCGTAATTAGTAATTGGGTGATAGGGATCTTGTGTAGGTGGCTGGTGAATCTGTGACATTTAGAGAGTATATTGGCTATATAAAAAAAACAAAACTTTTTTTTACGTATGCTTACCATTTTAAATGTTCTTGTTATTTTTTAGCCTATTTGTTGTTGCTTGTGTTATCACATCTTTAATATATTGTAGAGTTTATTTTTATCAATATTCAGATTTCTTAATATTCTGATATTCAAATTTAATCGAATTTAATGTCAACACAACATGTTCTATCAGTTGTTTGGAATTTTATACATAAATTAAGATGTGATTTGATTTATTTTACTCATAACCTATCCGCCTTATTTTTCTACATGGAAGCAAGCCAGTTCTGTGAATGTGCAAGACTTGTAGTTCATTAACTACTCTAGGGCAATAATGAGAAGAATATCAAAGTGCAGTAAATGGTAAAACTGTTTGCACTACAAACCAGTGTATTCATAATTGAGATAATACATTGAAATTTACATTACATTTACATTTAATCATTTAGCAGACGCTTTTATCCAAAGAGACTTACAAATGAGAACAATAGAAGCAATCTGATAAGAGAGTTAAAAATGAGGTATACAAGTGCTAAGGACAAGTCTCAGTTAGTCTAGTTACAGAACATACAGTGAGGTTGGGGTTTTTTTTTTTTTTTTTTTTAAAGAATATGATAGACAAGAAAGGAAAGGTAAGTACTAGTATTAGTTGGTTATGCAGGCTGAAAAGATGAGTCGTTAGATGTTTTTTGAAAATGAGTAAAGACTCAGCCGTTCGAATTGAGATCGGAGGTCATTCCACCAGCTGGTAGCGGTCCAGGAAAAGGTCCGTGGAGAGTGATTTTTTGAACCTCTTTGGGATGGCACCACAAGGCGCCGCTCTCACTCTGCAGAGTGCAAACTTCTGGAGGGGAAGCATAAGATTGAAATAAACGAGCTTAGGTGATGTTGGAGCCGAGCCAGTGGTCGCCTTGTAGGCAAGCTTTATCCGTACACTTCAGGAATTTGATGCGAGCATGCTGGTAGCCAGTGTAACCCGATGAGGAGAGGAGTAACGCGGAGCTGTTTTTGGCTCATTGAAGACAGCCCTCGCTGCTGCATTCTAGATCAGTTGGGGAAGTTTGATATGGTATGCAGGAATGCCAGGAAGAGCATTATGTAAAACATTCTAGTCTGGAGAGGAATAAGAGGCTTGTGGACGTGAAGAAAGTTGGGTGGCTTGCTCTCTGACAGGAAGGGTCTAATCTTCCTAATGTTGTATAAGGCAAATCTGCAGGACCCCGTCATTGTAGCACATGGTCTGTGAAGCTTAACTGATGATCCATCACAACTCCCAGGTTTCTGGCCGTCCTGGAAGGAGTTATGGCTGACTTAACTGCAGCTGTATAGAGAAGTTGTGATGAATGAAAGCGATGGGCTAGCTGGAACCACCAGCAGTTCAGTCTTAGTGTAAGGTTGAGCTGAAGGTGATGGTCATTCATCCAGCTAGAAATGTCACTCAGACAGGCTCGAATGGCAGCAACTACCGGCCGGGTCATCTGGTTGGAAATGAGAAGCAGAGTTAGGAGTGCCACCAGCGAAAGCAGTGATAGGAAAGCCATGCTTCTGAATGATGGCAGATCCTAATGACGATCATGTAGATGGAATAAGAGAAGTGGTCCAAGTACTGAGCCTTGAGGAACCCCAAGTAGCAAGTTGTTGTGACTTAGGAAACTTCACCCCTCCAAGACACCATGAAGGATCTATCAGACAGGTAGGAGACTTAAACCACTGGAGTGCGGTTCCAGAGATGCCCACCTTCTGAGGGTGGACAGGAGAATCTGGTGATTAACAGTGTCAAAAGCAGCAGACAAGTCCAGCAAAATGAGAACTGAGGATTTTGAAGCTGCTCTTTGCCAGTCGCAGGGCTTCAGTAAACCCGAGAGCAGGGCAGTCTCAGTTGAGTGGCCACTTTGAAGCCAGATTGGTTGCTGTCCAGGAGGTTGTTCTGTACAAGAAACATAGAGAGCTGGTTGAACACGTTGAGTGGCCAAAGTGTCTTTGCAATGAATGGAAGAAGGGATACCTGGTCTGTAGTTTTCTAGAAGTGCTGGATTTAGAGATGGTTTCTTCAGCAGTGGGCTTTACCCGCCAGCCTGCTTAAAATGCTGATAATGTGAGTAAGTGAAGGTATGACTGAAGAAGAAATAGCTTGAAGGGGGGGTGAGTGGGGATCGATCAAGTGGGCAAGCAGAAAATGACTGACAGGATAAGTTTGGAAACAACCGCCTCTGAGAGTGGGAGAGAAGGAAGAGAGAGAGTGTGCATTAGCTGTTGTGAAGTTATACTTGGGGTCTGGCGTGTGGAGAATTGGTCGATGGTTCTTGGTCTTATTAGTGAAGAAAACTGCAAAAGTCAGCTAGCTCTAAGAGTCAATGGAGGAGGAGGTGGAGGCGGATTAAGAAGAGAAGAGAAAGTTTTGAAGTTTTGAGTGTCCGAAGCATCACAACAGTTGTTGAGCCCCTGTTGTGGTAGTATGATGTTTTTAGGCAGTTAAGACATTTGCAGAGAAGGAAGAGAGGAGAGATTGGCCACTAGGATGGTGAGTTTTCTTGATTTAACCACCATTTCTCTCTCTGCGGCCCTGAGTTTTAGAGCGGCGTTCACAGGAGAACATCCGGACAACCAGGGGGCGAATGGGGTGGTGCGATGCTGTCCTAGGCAGTGAGCAAAAAGTTGTCCAACAAGAGGTAGAGTGGGCAAAGTGTTCTTAGCACTGTTTGTGTCCAGAGCTGAAAACTGCAGAGTGAAGGAAGTGAGGATGAAACCACAGAGGATAGGCGAGATGGACAGAGTAAGCATAGGTTCCGTCGAAGGTGACCTGCGTTGGAGCGTGTGCCGCTTCAGGAGTAAGTACTAGGTTAGCAGTAATGAGGAAGTGGTCTGAGTGTGCAGTGGAGCAACTAAAGAGTTGTCCACAGAGCAACAGCGTGTGTAGATGAGGTCCAGTTGGTTGCCCGATTAGTGAGTCGCTGTAGTAGACACTCGCTTGAGATCAAATGAGGCGAGCAGAGTGTTGAAGTCAGCAGCCTGGGGTTTATCTAGGTGGATGTTGAAGTCACCAAGCAGTACCAGAGGGTACCATCCTCAGGATAGTTTGATAGCACACACCCAACTCCTCCAAGATTTTCCCAATTGCCCTGGGGGACAATAATAACCACAAAGTGGATTTTAACAGGGTGGTTACAGTAATAGCATGTGATTCAAATGAACCGTTACCTGTAGGTGATGGTGAAGATCAAATTTCCAATCTTCGATATAAGGAGACCAGTACCTTCACCTCTCCCAGTGGTACAAGACGTGTGGGAACAAGTGAAGCCAGTGGAGAGGGCTGCGGGAGTGGCAGTGTCCTCAGGTTTGATCAAGTCTCAGTCGTGCCATGAGGCTGAGACTGGAATGAGTAGCAATAGAAGAAATGAAGTCTGCTTTGTTAACAGCAAACTGGCAGTTCCAGAGCCCAAACCGGAAATAGAGCGTAGTAGTAGAGGTCGAGGGACAGGCTGTATATTTGTCGGGCAGGCCTTCCTTCGACGTACAAAACATTGTAAGACACACTAGTTTGCAATATCAAACAGCAAAATGAACTGTTTTGTACAGCTAAAAATAGGTGGAAGCGAATGACACCAGAAGCCTCGCACATAAAACTTACAAGTGAAAGTGAAAGTGACGTGACATGTGGCCAAGTATGGTGACCCAAACTCAGAATTTGTGCTCTGCATTTAACCCATCCAAAGTGCACACACACAGCAGCTTGGGAAGCAGTTGGGGGGTTCAGTGCCTTGCTCAAGGGCACCTCAGTCTGGTATTGAGGATGGAAAGAGTGCTGTACATTCACCTCCCAACTACAAATTTCCCGCCGGCCCGAGACTCAACTTGCAACCTTTGGATTACGAGTCCGACTCTCTAAACCCTTAGGCACAACTTCCCCAAATGGGCACTCCAGCTTTTACAGGAAAAATAAGATTGATAGGTTATATATTTTTGGGTTTGTTAAAGATGTGTTAAAATGTTTGTCTGATATATGTATTAAAAGGGGCCATGTGTAATGTCTGCAAAAAAATCAAGTTCTACTACTCCACATTCCCATTATACCAGATGGGGGCGTAGTCGCCTCAATAGAAGTGGAATTGTGTCGTACTCTTAGCGTAGGGACAAACGAGAAACGGCAGTAGTTCTCGATGCTCCGCCGCACTACCTTCACATTTCACAACCCTAGAGCCATACTCGCGAGCCTAAAAGGAAGTTTTGCATTCCAGAGGAACGCTGGGTGCTGTCAACGTGATTTTGAAACCATGAACATCTCAATGCGACTGCCCCTGTCACCTTACACAGGTGGAAATATGTCATTATTTCGTGTTGTTCATATTACCATTTTTCTGAATTGTATATACACATTATTGAATTAAATTAATTTGGACAGACAGCATTCTGTTACAACATCATTGGTCAACATAAGACCAGTCGTGATGTTGACTCCACGCTAGCAACCAACCAAACGTAACCAGAGAGCTGCCAAAGGCATCATCAAGCATTTCACAGTGATGACACCCACGCAATTGACTACTTTTCTACACGCTTTCAAAAACTTGCCCGCTCCGAAATATAGTGAGGGAGGGAGCGGCCGGGGGGCGCTGCCGCTGCGCTCTCTATCTCTCTATCTCTCTCTCTCTATCGCTCTCGGGTGTCTTAATCGAAGACATTCACAACTCAACTATTTTCTGCAATTCTCCTGCTGTGACCCTTGGAGAGTCTTTAGCTACTCAAACTCTCCTTCTCACCGCACATTAGGACGATATAGACACACGTCCTCTTCCAGGCAGTTTTGTAACATTTTCTGTTGGTCTGGAGGAGTATTAACTTTCATAACGAATATCTCTTTGGATTTGAGACTTTAGTCTTTGCAACTTTACAGATCTTCTTTATGCACCAAGATCTTGTAACACTCCAAAGAGAAAGGAAAAATGGAAATTGCATCATATGACCCCTTTAAGGGTATATATTATTCCACCACCTAATTTATTTAAGAAAAAAGAATACTGATTTTCTGACTTTTTTGGCTGACATGAAATGTAGCCCTAAATTTAGAATGACTCGTGTATGATAACAGTTATCCTCTTCTGCCAGGAGGTTGCGACAACTGCCCGTTTAAAAAAGTATTTGTCATTGAATCATTCATTCAGGAGATTCCAACTGTGAAACATGTCTTTATGAATTGAGACAGACTCCTTCATTGATTATTTTTATTTTTTATTTTGTTTAAATTAATATATATGTTTAAAGACTTAAGCAATGAAACTTTTTGTCAGAACCACTAGTAAATTATGTTTATTATAGTTTTCTAATCTTTTTTTTAGAATTTTTCTTCAGAATCGTGATCTCAATTTATCAAGAATCGTGCAGCTCTAGTTTACATGTTGTTTTATTGCTGTATATAATTAATTAAAATAAGTTTAGAAGTTTAATTTCATAAAGCACAAGTTGATTTCAAAATGCATCTACATTTTTTGCATTTTGTGTTTTTCAGTTGAATAAAATACTATTTTTCACTATATACTGTATATCATCATTGAGGATTTCTTTGAAAACAGTCTAACAATCTTTCTCGTCTTGTTCTCGTGAACCCAATCTCATGTCTCGTCTCGTCTCGTAGGATAAGTGTCTCGTCACACCCCTAATATACATCTCTGCGAGGAATGCTGGATTATGGCTCATTATTTTGTGCCAAATTTCATGACAGAATTATTAAACAAATCAAAAATCACATTTCTCAATGCAAAAGTGCATAGGGTAACACTTTACATTAAGGTTCTATTTGTAACAGGTTTATAAAGGTGCTCATAAATTACTAATAAGTAATTTACAAATGCATTATAAGTCTTTAATAAGTAGTTATAAATGCATCAACAGATGCATCTCATTTTCATGAGAAGAAGTCACGCTTTTAGGACTATTCCAATGTGCTCTGTAGCGAAATTTTAATCTGACATAGTGTTTACTGATTTTACAGGTAAGCTAACTGTTAAGTGACATTGCTGTGTTTTTCAAGTGTTTATATGTGTAATCGCTTTGTTAGTTCAATAAATTAGTTTCCACACAAACAAATAACTGCACTGGCGCTCCCACAGACTTTTCGCTTTGGCACAGGTAGGCCTACTGCAAGTGTGGGCTTTATCATGATATCAAAAATAATTATTAATTGCTTATTAATATTATAATGCTCTGTAATGGTAGGTCATTGATTTAATGATTATTACAAAACAGTTAAATTAGCTAAAATATAAATATTTTGAAACTTTATTCTGTTTCCATTTATCAAATAATTTTTGCTTCTAGGTGTGATAGTTATAATTTGGTGGAATACTTGATTGTGTGAAGTTACACTCAGTAATGATGTTTCAGTTTTAATGTTGTGTATACTGATATAGTGCATCATCAATAAAATACATTTCACCAGAAGAAAATACTCTCTTCTGTGTGTGCCTTAATAATTAATAAATAAATTATTAGTGTGTTCACTTTCCATTGAGGTGCATTTTCAGGAGTTTATGATACAGAATAGGACACATGCTTATTCGATAACTGTTTTATTTCCTATCTGGGTTTATGGAAGGTTTTTTTTTACAAGGCATTGTTAGATGCCAGTGTTTTACTGTCATAGCTATGCAAAGATTTGATTTCAAAAACAGTATAATAGCTATTAAACTATTTCTTGTTATGATTTTAAATCTGTATCTAACCTCAGAATGATCTCAAAGTAAAAAGAGGTGCAAAAACAGCAATAGAAAAACAAATACAATGGAGCAAAGATACAAAAATAAATAAATAAACTGTGTTTTTCAGGTGTTTCAGGTGTTTAACAGTAATTTTCAGGACCAGAAAATTGAAATTAAACAAATGTAAAATATTTCACTATAAATTAAAGATCAATCTTGGTTGAAGTTATAAAAGCAATTAAATCAAGAGAAGTGAGTGACTTCCTTGTCTTTTGTTGTTTATCATTAAAAATAAAGACAGTAGGAAATACGTTTCACAGATCCAGTCCACTAATAGGCTACTGATACACATGTATCAGTCTTACTTGACTGTTTACGTTCAAGTCATGACCAACCATATTTGCAAGGATACTCACAAATGTGCGTGCCCCCCTCAGATTTTTGAGCCAATTGGATTTTGAATGCAGCTTCCAAAAGACAAAAAATAGTAGTATAATATTTTTTATATCTGATACGATCACACCGGTGTGTTTAGAACATTCAGTGCAGCACATCAGCAGCTACTAAATTCAAATCTGCGTTCGTGCTTAGGCTTGTGCTGAGCCAGAGACATACTCGTTTTTACAGCTCTGTGCATTATAACCAGTCACACACGATTCTTATGAATGCAATGGCCAATTAGAGGCGTTCAGATGAGTCATCGTTGAAACGCTGGTGTTTTGTTCAGTGCCCACACTCGCTGACTGTATTCTGCTCTCATCAGAAACAACAGTGCAGATGTGTGTACGAATGTAAGTAAGAGATTCATTTCACAGTGTAAACAGCTTCAGTGATTATAACGGGAGTTTTTGAGAGTGCTTGAACTCTGGCTAGAATGAAGTCATTGAAAAGTTTCATTAATAATGTAAATGTTCTTTGCTCTTTCTGTTCAATGAATCTTACAATGTGTTTATTAAATTTACGTTTAATACAAAGGCAGTCGTAAAAATTGTATGGCATGACATCCATATCTGGTAGTTGAATTCAGATAGAATGGGCTTTAAAGTGTTAGTTCACCCCAAAATGAAAATTATGTCATTAATTACTCACCTACATGTATTCCAAACCTGTAAGACATTTGCTCATCTTCTGAACACAAATTAAGATATTTTTGATGAAATCGGAGAGATATCTGACCCTCCAACGCAAATGTTCCCAGGCCCAGAAACATAGTAAATACAATACTTTTTTTTTTTTTCGCAAAGAAAACAAATAACATAATTTACTCAACCATTCTTCTCCCCCATCATCTGGCATTTTAGAGAGTATTACAATGCATACATATGCTTTCCCCTAAGCATAACCAGCGCTTATTACGCTTATTACGCTTTTCCCCCCCAAACGTAAAAAAAAAAAAAAAAAAAAAAAACACTGATTAAGTAAAATAAATTATTGGGTACTCTGATTAATTGTGTAAGAAATTTCTCATGGTGGTAATGGTTGAGTAAATTATTTTAGTTTTCTTCGCTCAAAAAAAAAAAAAAAAAAAGTATTCTCATAGCATTGGAAAACTGAAGTTAAGGCCACTGATGTCACATGGACTGTTTTCCAATGTGTTTATACGTTTCTAGTCCTGGGAACATTTCAATTGCGTTGCTGTCTATGGAGGGTCAGATTTCATCAAAAATATCTTAATTTGTGTTCCGAATAAGATTGATTGTATTGTGCTCAATGGATTTACACTTAATAATGGTTCTTAAATAAAGGGACACTATTTCTCTAAATGATAAAATAGTTTTGGTTGATGCAATGTTACACTGATGGGTGTGGCCACACCTTAAAGGAAGACTGCCTTATGATGGTTCCTGCTTTGTTTGTTACTACAGTAACAGGGAATAAAATGCAAAAATTAACATTGTTAGTTTTCTTGTAATGTGTTTAAATATTGTTGGCTCACACGGTGTGTAAATATTGTTGGTTCATACAGATTACATAATCTGAGAATATTAGTCTTCCATTTGAATTGGGTTATTTGGGTTATTTGAAAGTAGACATTTCACTCTCTATAGATATATTTTTCAAGAAACTCTACCGACCTCAGTGTGTATCAGTCTCTCCTCTCCTCCTTCTCTGCAAACGTCTTCACTGCTAAAACATCATATTACCACGACAAGATTAACAACTGTTGTGACGCTCGGACACTCTTCAAAACCTTCTCTTCTCTTCTTAATCCGCCTCCACCTCCTCCTCAATCGACTCTTACAGCTGATGACTTTGCAGTTTTCCTCACAAATAAGACAAGAACCATCAGTGACCAATTCTCCACACCGCAGACTGAGGATAACTTCACAACGACTAATGCTCACTCGTTCTCCTCCTTCTCTCCACTCTCAGAGACGGATGTTTCCAAACTTATCCTGTCCAGTCATCCTACTACTTGCCCACTGGATCCGATCCCCACTCACCTCCTTCAAGCGATTTCTTCTTCAGTCGTACCTTCACTTACTCACATTATCAACTCCTCTCTTCACTCTGGAACATTTCCCTCAGCATTTAAGCAGGCTCGGGTAAGCCCAATGCTGAAGAAACCATCTCTAAATCCAGCACTTCTAGAAAACTACAGACCGGTATCCCTTCTTCCATTCATTGCAAAGACACTCGAACGAGCTGTGTTCAACCAGCTCTCTATGTTTCTTGTACAGAACAACCTCCTGGACAGCAATCAATCTGGCTTCAAAAGTGGCCAATCAACTGAGACTGCCCTGCTCTCGGTTACTGAAGCCCTGTGACTGGCAAGAGCAGCTTCAAAATCCTCAGTACTCATTTTTGCTGGACCTTTCTGCTGCTTTATGACACTGTTAATCACCAGATTCTCCTATCCACCCTCAGAAAGATGGGCATCTCTGGAACCGCACTCCAGTGGCTTAACTCCTACCTGTCTGATAGATGCTTCATGGTGTCTTGGAGGGGTGAAGTTTCTAAGTCACAACAACTTGGCTCAGTACTTGGACCGCTTCTCTTCTCCATCTACATGACGTCATTAGGATCTGTCATTCAGAAGCATGGCTTTTCCTATCACTGCTATGCTGATGACACTCAACTCTACTTCTCATTCCAACCAGATGACCCGACGGTAGTTGCTCGCATTTCAGCCTGTCTGAGTGACATTTCTAGCTGGATGAATGACCATCACCTTCAGCTCAACCTTGCTAAGACTGAACTGCTGGTGGTTCCAGCTAACCCATCGTTTCATCACAACTTCTCTTTACAGCTGGGTTCGTCAACCATAACTCCTTCCAGGACAGCCAGAAACCTAGGAGTTGTGATGGATCAGTTAAGCTTCACAGACCATATTGCTACAATGACCCAGTCCTGTAGATTTGCCTTATTCAACATTAGGAAGATTAGACCCTTCCTGTCAGAGCAATCCACCCAACTTCTTGTCCAAGCTTTTGTTCTCTCCAGACTGGACTATTGCAATGCTCTCCTGGCGGGCCTTCCTGCATGTACTATCAAGCCTCTACAACTGATCCAGAATGCAGCAGCGAGGGTTGTCTTCAATGAGCCGAAAACAGCCCATGTTACTCCTCTCCTCATCAGGTTACACTGGCTACCAGTAGCCGCTCGCATCAAATTCAAGGTACTGATGCTTGCCTACAAAATGACCACTGGCACGGCGCCAACTTACCTAAACTCACTAGTTCAATCTTATGCACCCTCCAGAAGTTTGTGCTCTGCAAGTGAACGACGCCTTGTGTTGCCATCCCAAAGAGGTTCAAAATCACTCTCACAGACTTTTTCCTGGACTGCTCCCAGCTGGTGGAATGACCTCCCGATCTCAATTCGAACAGCTGAGTCTTTACTCATTTTCAAAAAACATCTAAAGACTCATCTTTTTCGCCTGCACTTAACCAACTAATACTAGTACTTACCTTTTTTCTTTTTATCTATATATTTCCAAAAAAAAAACAAAAAAAAAAAAAAAACCTGGCTACGTGTTCTGTACTAGACTAACTGAGACTTGTCATAGCACTTGTATACCGTTGTTGTTCTCGTTGATCTGATTGTTTCTACT